>NC_083111.1:70219199-70519199 GCF_949774975.1 Lagenorhynchus albirostris | reverse complement strand
TGTCTCCCCAGTGGTTGTGTTTGCTGTCTTGCCCTTCTGATATATCTTTTCTCAAATGGTTTATGATTGGTGTTTGTGAGTTCATCTTCAGTGGTGGTGGATTCTTTCTCAGTTGGAATCTCACAGGCCAAGTTGTGGATGCTTTATACTGTCTTCAAGAGTGACATCCAGTTTGTTTGTGGATCTAGAACTGAATGGATAAAGAAGATGTGGCACATAGAACTAATTTTTATATCGGTAACTCTGAGATTACTATGCCACATGGGAACTGTAAACTCAGATCCTATAAGCTCAAGTGGTATAGCCTTAAGTTTTGATTTCTTACGAGAGACATTTGTTGTACACACAGGGCCCTGTTAATATAAGTGAAAACCCTTATAGGATCCTATATCTGCAAGATCTAAGTTTCACCTCTGTACTGGACTCAGGCTCAAGCTTTGATCTTCCTAATCACATAGGGGACGTTCAAACCTTAACCATCAACCATACAAGTCTACTCTGTATCCATTATCCATTCTCAAGTTGCCATAATGTCAGCTCAGATATTTCCCACTGTGATAATCTGAGTTTCTTCTTAATTTATAGTATTAAAAATTTATCTTTCTTCTGAGCTTTTGCCTATGTACCTTTTAAAAAGCTTATTTATATATACTTGGTGTGAGGTTGTACTGTTTTACTTTGATTTTCATGTTATTAAAAGTTAAGTCTCAAAGTACATCTCTCTTATTTTAATTTAGCTAGCTAGCTATGTCATCCAGGAGACTGTGAGTTCCTTATGGGCTTGGATTTTAGCTCTTTTATTAATTTGGTAATGAACACGAATATTGGTAAGTTCCAACAATCCCACAATTAAGAGTACTAGTAAGTAATAACTATTCCGTGCTCCAGTTTCCTCATCTAAAAATGATGATACCGATCTCACCTCTTAGAAGGGTCATGCAGATGAATTAAAATAATTCATTAAAAAATAAAATACGCCAGCACAACGTTGGATGTGTAACAAAAACAAACAGCAAACAAAAGCAGAGGGAAGATATCCTCCATAAATGCTAATTGGTATCACCAGGAAATTTGCTAAATGAGTATGTGAATAAATGAAAGGACCTTAGCAATTTACTCATTGAGGGCTGTGCATCCCAGATTCCAGAAAGTAGAGTTTTCTCGATATGGAAACCACAAATTTTAGTCTATAATCAAGGGCATGTTGGATTCCTCTGGGATCCAGGCCCTAGAGAACATCCAAGTCAAATTGTCTGTCCTAGGGAATCAGGTAACATTTCTGGGCTTCCCTCCACACCTTTGTAGAGTACCAGCTCTCTGCCACCCCACCACTTGTCGGGTGAGCTAAAATTGTGTGGGTAAATGCTCCCCACCTCCTTTGGGAAATTTGTTACCCTCATGTGATTTGCCACTTGCACATATTCACAATGTCATATTTTCTAATATTAGAAGAGAAAGAACACTGTGGGTTAACAGGTAGAGAAGAGAACTAGAGGTGAAGAGTAAAAGCAGGTTAATACCATTTTAAGAACAAAGATTTCAATGAGGCAGCTCTTCTGGGGAGATCTAAAAAACCACTTCCCATTGCAAATGCGTGGTGCTCAGGTTCTAATCTAAGTGTTACAAGCTCATCAAATATTTCCACCCAGTGGGCTTCAATTCACCCAGGTTAAATTCCCTCAACCGTGCTTTAAAGTTTTCTCTTCTTAAGAGTAGAAGGGAAAATCAGAGTAGTGTCTCATAAAATGTGTCTTGGTTGGGAAACGGAAATGAGGCTAGGTGACCAGGGCCGGGGGCGGAGGAGGGAGTCAAACCTGTGACTTTCTCCTTTGGGCTTTCCCACAGTGACCCAGGCAGCCATTCTATGGGGCCTACATTCAAAGACGTGAGAAATGGCCAGAAGGAAGGTGAGGGAACTGGCAATAGGTAGCCTTGAGAAGAGACTGGAAAAAGATGTTATAAATACCCTTTTCTAGCTGTACAGTGCTTGAGTAGAGGTAGAGTTTACCTGTGTTGCTTCCAAAACTCAAAGTGTATGCCATCAGTTATTAAGCCATCACTTACTGAACACCTGCTCTGTACCAGGGTCTGTCCTGGTGATGGAAATACCAGTGGAAATTTAGTACAAGTGAATACTATATGCCAGTATGCAAGGTGTTTTATTTTTATTATCTCACCTAAGTTTTTCGGTACTGCAAGTAATTTTTGCAGCATTATGTCATGTCCTTGAAAACTATAGTATGTTGCTTCCCAGTTGCTGGAAAGCAGAATTTCACTCAACATAGAAGGCACTGTGATTTAATTGAAATAAACAGGTTTTGTAAGGTAAGCCTGGGTTCATTTCCCAACTCTGCCACTTATTAGCTCTGTTACCATGATCAACTGATTTCAAATTCCCTTAGACTCAATCTGTTCACACATACAATGGGCTAGTAATAACTACTTTATAGAAGCCTCACAGGATTAAAATGAGGTATATGTACTTAAAGACTATTAGAGATTAACATTTATTGAACACTTTTCTTGTGCCAGGCATATGCTAAATAATTTATAAACATCCTTTTTAGTCCTCACAACACCCCCTCTAAAGTACAAAGAATTTCAATTTCTTTGAAAGAAACTGAGACTTATCGAGATTAGTTTTCTGCCCAAAGCCATACGACAAAGAGTCCTGGTTGGCATTCCAAACCCGTCTGTCTTAGTCTGCGACCCGTGTTCTTAACCACTGTCCTTCAAAGGATTAGGAAAACTGCTGTCCTTCAAAGGATTAGGAAAACACCATCCTTAATTTCCCACATATTCTGTTTGCCTTCTCTGCCACACACAGATACACATATACATATACACTGTCCCTGAAATTATTCCATCTAAAAATACATTTGGATAAGTAAACCTCAGGTCTTAAAAATGTGACTATTTCATAGAGGATTAAACTGTACACCAGACTTTTTTTTTTTAATTAGATGGATTTTATCATTAGAGCACAGCACAGTGGAAAAAAGACCCTTTTGAGTCTGCCCGATTTTGGTTTGAAATGACTCTCTCTTATTCACTCACTCCCTGACCCCTCTTCTAAAGAGAGAGGATAAGTTCTTCCTCATAGGGCTGTTGAGAGGATTAAACAAGTTTCTGAAGTTGGACATGCCTATCCTCTGGCTGCCACCTAGGAGGGTCTTCAACAAACAGGCGTCTCTTTCCTTGAAGAAAGTGAGGTTCGGGAACTGAAGAAAAGAGGGCTCGGTAAAGTACTGCGGTGAAGTGAAGTGAACAGGCAAGAGACCAATAAACCCTCAACAACAGACCCATATTTGGGCTAACCACACCCAAATTCACAGCAGCATACAAGCAAGACACACGAAAGTGATAAAAACATAACTTGGCCTCCAGGTGATGGAGAGATTTCTAGAAATCTAAAGTAGCAGGCTGCACAACACAGAGTGGTCTCCCTCACGGGGCACTAGACGCACCTGCCGGGGCCCCTTCCAGCTCTTGGGGATGAGGACGCCACAGGGGCTGTCCCTTAGGCTGAAGGAGAAGCAGGAGGCCCATTTGCTCTCTTAGAGCCTGGGAATCCCAGCCATCCCCCCAGGGGAGGTCACTGGCAGCCTTAGCTGGAGTGATCTGAGTCGGGATGAACCATGATAC
Organism: Lagenorhynchus albirostris; assembly: GCF_949774975.1. Taxonomy (NCBI): domain Eukaryota; kingdom Metazoa; phylum Chordata; class Mammalia; order Artiodactyla; family Delphinidae; genus Lagenorhynchus; species Lagenorhynchus albirostris. Next base: position 70,515,554 of record NC_083111.1, on the reverse strand, counting down.
CGAGTTCCGGTAACACCCACAGAATGTTCTACACTTGTGACTGAACCTGAGCTAAATAAACAACCCCAGAACCCTCCTCCAGGAGGATGGCTGTGTGCGGTATGGCCTAGTAATCTCCTGACTCAGACAAGTCAAAGAGCCGAGAGGCTAGGCCTTGCAGTTTTCACCACTATTTTAACAATTACATGTTCAGCCCCTATTTCGTGCCAGTCATTGTGTTAGGAGCTCTGTCAAATGGGAATGTTATTAACTGTGTTCTCTGAAGCTCAGGGCCTTCTCGGGACCACGTGGGGTGGGTTATGTAAGGGTGGAGCTGAGTACGTTTTGCCCGCCTTCTGCTCCCCCGGGTCAACCAGAACAGCTTCCCTCTTATCTATTTTATTTATTGGCCTTCCCCATAATATTTTATTGAAGTGATAAAAGGTAAAAAAAGTCTGCTTTTTTTTTAAAGCATGAAACAGCATCTAGGGCAATGATATGAAGTTATGATGGGCATATCATTTACAGCCAGAGAGAGAGAGAGAGAGAGAGAGGGAGACTCGAGAGAGAGAAAGAAAGCTGATATTTATTGTGTATCAGACATTGTTTTCAATTAATTTTCACATGGCCCTAGAAGTGAGTACTATTATTAGTACTATTTTAGAGAGGATGTTCAGAGAATTTGAGTGAACTTACTTGAGTCATGTAGCCAATAAACAGTTCAGTAGATCGTCAGTGTAAGAGTGTGTGCCCTTAACTGACACACTATGTTGTCTCCTCAAAATCTCCCTGTGTGACCATATCCACCCCTGCACTTTGCCGTTTTCAGCTACTGCTCAGAAGCTCCCTCCTCAGAGGGGCCTTCCCTGACTACCATATCTCAAATAGCACCCCTCTTGTCAGTCTGATTCTTCTTTTCACTCCTTCATTTTCTTTCTTAGCCCTTATCCCAAATTGATAAATATTGCACATGTATTTATTTATGGTCTTTGGTCTATGGCCCCCAAGAATGTCAGCTTCTTGAGGTCAGGGGTTTTGTAAGCTCCCAGATCATGGTTCATCCCTGACAACTGGATTAGAAAAAGGCCCCGTGGAAATAAGTCAGGGGGTACACGAGTTGAAGAGGAAAACATCTGGAATGTGAAAGGCAAAATGATAGAGGGTCATAAGCCTAGAATATACGGTCAAACAGCTTCAGTTTGAATCACATCTTTGCTCTTAGCTGTGTGAATGTAAACAAGTTTTGGTTTCCTCACTGATAATAGGGACTCAGTGCCATTGTGAGGATTAAATGAGACAGTATACACTAATAATGCTCTTTATCATTTACTTAATTCAGTTTTTTTCCTAGAGTTGGTCCTGGAAACATAGATAAGCACATAGTAAGTGCTCAATACACACATGATGGATGATGGACTGCCAGACCACAGTTCATGATTAGAGAGGCCATGTTATATTATGGAAAAAGGAATGAAAAAGAACAAGGAGACCAGCAACTAGACCCAATTCTGCAATATAACTAGCTGTGTGCCCTTGAACACGTTGTCTTGCCTCTTGGGTCCATGTTTTCTCCTGGGTAAAACAAGGTAGTTGGACAGGCTGATGTATAAGTTGCCTTTCATCTCTGAAATCTATGAAATCGAAAACATCCCACCGTTGATCTGGTTTCCCTTGGATTTCTGGTAGCAAATCCTCCTAACCTGATTGTTGTCAGGAAGCTAAAATGAACTATTACATTTTTTTAATTTGCTTCCTGGGTTCCAGTCCAAGGAAAAATTTTTCATGTTACATCAGAGAATAACGGTTGGTGGCTTGGCCAAAGGATACTGATATTTACAATGGGCAATTAATTCACTCTCTTATCTGGGTCCTCTAGGGTCGTTCTGGATTAGTGAGCCTCTTGATTAGGTTGAAGGAATTCCATCACCCCTTGTACTTGCCCTCAATGAGTGAGAAAGGAATGAGAGGTATCAAGGTTGTCTTGGAGACTTCTGTTCCAAGTCCACCTTGGAGAGTTCAGTGGTTTTATTCCTGTTCCGTGGGAAGGGTTACTGTTGCTTTTGACACGCTGATTTACTAGACAAGGCTACTGCCAAGGATCTTGCAGGCTTAGAAAGTCATGCTGGCGTCCTGATGTGAAAGTTCTGTGTTCTCAACCATCATTTCCTTAGTCGTCATTTCAAAGTAACTGATATTTGAAAAACAAGGATGTCGTATATAGCACAAGGAACTAGATTCAATACCTTGTAATAACCCAGAGTGGAAAAGAATCAAAAAAAAGATTATATATATATATATATATATATATATAACCAAATCACTTTGTAGTACAATTGAAATTAATACAATATTGTAAATCAACTCTACTTCAATAAGATGAATAAAAACAAAGTAGCTGATAGTTTACCTTTGTCCTGTATTCAAAAAACTGCATAGCCAAACAAAACAAAACAAAACCAAAAACTATGTAGCCACAATGACTTATAAAAATTCAACAGAGTAATCTTTTTTTGTGTGAATTTGTGTCCTATGGCCAGTGGACCAGCAAACACTTCTCATAAAATATGGATTATCTGAAAATGCATTTTAAGTCTCACCTTTTGTTTGATGTTAAAAACAAAATCAACAATATATAGTAGTTTTTTTGTTTTCCCACAGGGACACAGAAAATCTCTAGCAAAGGAGAAATGACAGTAGTTAGCAGCAACCTGTTTGCATAACTACCAGTAAAGTAAGGCCTGAGCTGCTTCCTGGCTCCATGCAAGCTCAGTAGGAATACGCAGGTGGGGAGGTGGAAGGAAAGTAGGGACTCAGAAAACACCTGCTGAGGAGTCAGCTGGACCTAGGTTGAAAACCCGGCTATGCCATCTGGACAGCTGTGTAATTTTAGGCAAATGACTTCCTCTTTCTGTGCCTCACTTTCTTCAGGGATAAATAAGAACACCTCCTTCATAAACTTGTCATAAGAATCTGATATAGTAATGCATATAAAGTGCAGGGCAGAGTCCCTGGAACAAAATAGTAGCTACAATTAGGTATGATTACAAACAAATCATTTCACCTCATTGAGCCTCAATTCCTTTATGTATTAAACAAAGTGGTTAAACTAGATGAATTTCAATTTTTTTCTTCAAGTGCTATATATATATGATTTATGACTGTATTCCATGAAATAGAGAGCGATGGGATAGTTAAGGATTACCACTGGGTATAGGGATGGAGATTCTAAACTCCCACAGTCTGCAGGTGAGGGCAAAGCTGCTCCTGTAGCCTGAGGGCTATCCTCCAGAAGGAAGATAAAGCCCAATAAAGTGGGGAGGAAGTGGGGCAGAGCTTGATGAAACAGTAGAAGGCATCTAAGGGAATAAGAGTGAAGTACCAGTAATATCCACTAGAGGCAGTCTCATGGATCAACCATTCAAAACCTAACATATAGTGGCATGTCACTGATATATGTTAAAGTGTGTAGCAGGACCTTATGAATAAGTAAAAGGTGGCTATAGTTATTACATCTCATTGATAATAAGGATAATATGTTAAAAAGCTATCTTTTGAGCACCTGCTAAAATATGTATTATCTCATTAATTCCCCATTAAAAACCCTAAAAAGCAGGTAATATTAGTTCATTTTACATATGTAGGGAGATTAAATCTCAAATAGGTTAACTGACTGTTTAAAGCCACCAAGATCACCCATGGTAGATCAAATTATGTTCCATCTGAGTCTAGATTTCATGCCCTTTGCAGTATGTAGTGCTGGCTCTATTCATTAAAATTGCTGTTTAATCTCTATATGACGTTTTTTTTCCTTATTCCATGTCGACTTCTCTTTCTATGCTCATTCTTCCACCTAATAACAATATAATGCATATTTAAATAAATGTACCCTCTGCTACATTGTGTGCTTTTGTAACTAGGTGATCTATTATTATCTGCTTAAATCTATGTCTTTATTGCATAATTCAGCATTTTAATATTCTCTTTGAAAAGTGTTTTGAGTCACTTCCCTACAAAGGTGCTGTATTAAATTACATTCATTATTCTTGCTAAATGCAGAAGTCATGGTTCAGGTGAACGAGAAAGTAACTCCCATTATCCTCAGCACATTCCAGCACATTCGTTATTGTCTGTGACATTTATCAACACAGCATTTAGACATTTTAAAGAAAGGGAAAATTTCACTTTAAATTCCAAAACATTTCACTAACACAGAGCCAAATTCTGCAGGTGAAAAAGTCACTTCCTTGATACAAGTTACACATGTTGCCTTAACTCTTGGAGCACAAGGAGAAGATGTAAAACAACATGCTAAGAATCAAGGTGTGTGAACTATTCAATCTATCTGCTGTGACTTATCATAATTATAAGTATGCTCGTGTTATTCTTAAAAACATGTGACTCCCTGTGTGCCAAGGATATAGATGTTGTGTTGACATTTTCCTAGGTCCCTTTTGTGACCTCCTCATGTTATTTATTTCATCCCTGTGCCAATACTGTCTTCTAAGGAACATGCTATCTGTCCATACTGCCTTTCAACTGTCACCCTAGCTGGCATTTACTAATCTCATTTCCTGTATTCGTGGAGAAATCACAGCCTTACTACCTACTCCAACTTTAGTCATTTTAGGTGCCGGGTGAAGAGTCAACATTATCCTAGGCTGGGGTCCTCTGAAGCGGATCCTGAGATGAGGATTCAGATGCAAGTAATTTATGAAAGAAGTACTTCCAGGAGAATCTGGTGGGAAAAAAAAATGGGGAAGCAGTCCAAGAGGGAGATGTCAGATGAAGTCCTGTGGAAGGGAGCTTCATCCTTATCCTGCTGGAGACCTCTGTAGTGGAGATTCCACCTCAGAGCCCAGGAAGCTGGCTGTTCCTCCACCCTCACCCTTCAGCCATTGGTCTAGGACCACTGGGTATAGGGATGGAGATTCTAAACTCCCACAGTCTGCAGGTGAGGGCAAAGCTGCTCCTGTAGCCTAAGGGCTATCCTCCAGAAGGAAGATAAAGCCCAATAAAGTGGGGAGGAAGTGGGGCAGAGCTTGGTGAAACAGTAGGCATCCAAGGGAATAAGAGTGAAGTACCAATGGTATCCACTAGAGGCAGTCTCATGGATCAACCATCCAAAACCTAACCTCATAATTCCTTGACATCGTATTGGTTTTCTAGGGCTGCCATAACAAAGTACCACAAACTGAGCAGCTTAAACAAGAGAAATGTATTGCCTCACAATTCTGGAGGCCGGAAGTTCAAAATCCAAGAGTTGGCAGGATTGGTTTCTTCTGAGGGCTGTGAAGGAAGGATCTGTTCCAGGGTTCTCTCCTTGGCTTGTAGATGGCTGGCTTCTCCCTGTGTCTCCTCTGTCTCTCCTCTATGCATGTCTCTTTGTCCAAATTTCCCCTTTTTATACGGACACCAGTCATATTGTATTAGAGGCCCCCCCTATTGCAATATGACCTTCTCTTAACTAATTATATCTAATATGTACCATGACCCTAGTTTCAAACAAGACCACATTCTGAGGTACTAGGGAATAGGACTTCAATGTATGAATTTTAACAAGATACCATTCAACCTATAACAGTATTCTTCCATTTCAAAAACTTTATTAAGAAACCCACTTCCATACCCACATTCAACTTCTTACCTCCTGGTACTGTTGTCTGGGACCTTTAACTCTTTACTTTGTTAAAGCTTAAACTTTGGAGATTAAACCTTTGTCAGTTGCTTTGTTTGCAAATACTTTCTCGCATTCTGAAGGTTATCTTTTCATCTTGTTTATGGTTTCCTGTGCTGTGCAAAAGCTTTTAAGTTTCATTAAGTCCCATTTGTTTATTTTTGTTTTTATTTCCATTTCTCTAGGAGGTGGGTCAAAATGGATCTTGATGTGATTTATGTCATAGAGTGCTCTGCCTATGTTTTCCTCTAAGAGTTTTACAGTGTCTGGCCTTACATTTAGGTCTTTAATCCATTTTGAGTTTATTTTTGTATATGGTATTAGGGGAGTGTACTAATTTCATTCTTTTACATGTAGCTGTCCAGTTTTCCAAGCACCACTTATTGAAGAGGCTGTCTTTTCTCCATTGTATATTCTTGCCTCCTTTATCAAAGATAAGGTGACCATATGTGCGTGGGTTTATCTCTGTTCCATTGATGGATATTTCTCTTTTTGTGTCAGTACCATACTGTCTTGATTACTGCAGCTTTGTAGTATAATCTGAAGTCAGGGAGCCTGATTCCTCCAGCTCCATTTTTCGTTCTCAAGATTGCTTTTGCTATTTGGGGTCCTTTGTGTTTCCATACAAATTGTGAAATTTTTTGTTCTAGTTCTGTGAAAAATGCCAGTGGTAGTTTGATAGCGATTACACTGAATCTGTAGATTGCTTTGGGTAGTATAGTCATTTTCACAATGTTGATTCTTCCAATCCAAGAAAATGGTATATCTCTCCATTTGTTTGTATCATCTTTAATTTCTTTCATCAGTGTCTTATAGTTTTCTGCATACAGGTCTTTTGTCTCCTTAGTTAGGTTTATTCCTAGGTATTTTATTGTTTTAATTGCAATGGTAAATGGGAGTGTTTTCTTGATTTCGCTTTCAGATTTTGGATCACTAGTGTATAGGAATGCCAGAGATTTCTGTGCATTAATTTTGTATCCTGCTACTTTACCAAATTCATTGATTAGCTCTAGTAGTTTTCTTGTAGTATCTTTAGGATTCTCTGTGTATAATGTCATGTCATCTGCAAACAGTGACAGCTTTACTTCTTCTTTTCCAATTTGGATTCCTTTTATTTCTTTTTTTGTCTCTGATTGCTGTGGCTAAAAGTTCCAAAACTATGTTGAATAATAGTGGTGAGAGTGGAAAACCTTGTCTTGTTCCTGATCTTAGAGGAAAAGGTTTCAGTTTTTCACCATTGAGAACAATGTTGGCTGTGGGTTTGTCATATATGGCCTTTATTAGTTGAGGTAAGTTTCCTCTATGCCTACTTTCTGGAGGGTTTTTAACATAAATGGGTGTTGAATTTTGTCAAAAGCTTTTTCTGCATCTATTGAGATGAGCATATGATTTTTATCCTCAATTTGTTAATATAGTGTATCACATTGATTTGCATACATTGAAGAATCCTTGCATTCCTGGGATAAACCCCACTTGATCGTGGTGTATGGTCCTCTTAATGTGGTGTCAGATTCTGTTTGCTAGTATTGTGTTGAGGATTTTTGCATTTATATTCATCAGTGATATTGTCCTGTGGTTTTCTTTTTTTGTGACATCTTTTTCTGATTTTGGTTTCAGGGTGATGGTGGCCTCGTAGAATGAGTTTGGGAGTGTTCCTCCCTCCGCTATATATTGGAAGAGTTTGAGAAGGATAGGTGTTAGCCCTTTTCTAAATGTTTGACAGAATTTGCCTGTGAAGCCATCTGGTCCTGGGCTTTTGTTTGTTGGAAGATTTTTAATCACAGTTTCAATTTCAGTGCCTGTGATTGGTCTGTTTATATTTTCTATTTTCTATTTTTTCCTGGTTCAGTCTCAGAAGGTATGGTTTTCTAAGAATTTGTCCATTTCCTCCAGGTTGTCCATTTTTTTGGTGTATAGTTGTTTGTAGTAATCTCTCATGATCCTTCGTATTTCTGTAGAGTCAGTTGTTACTTCTCCTTTTTCATTTCTAATTCCACTGATTTGAGTCTTTTCTGTTTTTTTCTTGATGAGTCTGGCTAATGGTTTATCAATTTTGTTTATCTTCTGAAAGAACCATCTTTTAGTTTTATTGATCTTTGCTATCATTTCCTTCATTTCTTTTTCATTTATGTCTGATCTGATGTTTATGATTCCTTTCCTTCTGCTAACTTTGGATTATTTTGTTATTCTTTCTCTAATTGCTTTAGGTGTAAGGTTAGATTGTTTATTTGAGATTTTTCTTGTTTCTTGAGGTAGGATTGTATTGCTATAAACTTCCCTCTTAGAACTGCTTTTGCTGCATCCCACAGGTTTTGGGTCGTGTTTCATTGTCATATGTTTCTAGGTATTTTTTGATTTCCTCTTTGATTTCTTCAGTGTTCTCTTGGTTATTTAGTAGTGTATTGTTTAGCCTCCATGTGTTTGTTTTTTTTCCCCCTGTAATTGATATCTAGTCTCATAGCATTGTGGTCAGAAAAGATACTTGATAGGATTTCAATTTTCTTAAATTTACCAAGGCTTGATTTGTAACCCAAGGTATGATCTATACTGGAGAATATTCCATGAGCACTTGAGAAGAAAATGTATTCTATTGTGTTTGGGTGGAATGTCCTATAAATATCAATTAAGTCCATCTTGTTTAATGCATCATTTAAAACTTGTGTTTCCTTATTTATTTTCATTTTGGACGATCTGTCCATTGGTGAAAGTGGGGTGTTAAAGTCCCCTACTTTGATTGTGTTACTGTTAATTTCCCCTTTTATGGCTGTTAGCATTTGCCTTATGTATTGAGGTGCTCCTATGTTGGGTGCATAAATATTTACAATTGTTATATCTTATTCTTGGATCGATCCCTTGATCATTATGTAGTATCCTTCTTTGTCTCTTTTAATAGTCTTTATTTTAAAGTCTATTTTGTCTGATATGAGAATTGCTACTCCAGCTTTCTTTTGATTTCCATTTGCATGGAATATCTTTTTCCATCCCCTCACTTTCAGTCTGTATGTGTCCCTAGGTCTGAGGTGGGTCTCTTGTAGAGAGCATATATACAGGTCTTGTTTTTATATCCACTCAGCCAGTCTATGTCTTTTGGTTGGAGCATTTAATCCATTTACATTTAAGGTAATTATTGATAGGTATGTTCATTTTCTTGGGTTTGTTATTGTAGGTCTTTTCCCTCTCTTGTGTTTCCTGCCTAGAGAAGCTCCTTTAGCATTTGTTGTAAAGCTGGTTTTGTGGTGCTGAATTCTCTTAGCTTTTGCTTGTCTGTAAAGTTTTTAATTTCTCCATCAAATCTGACTGAGATCCTTGCTGGGTAGAATAATCTTGGTTGTAGGCTTTTCCCTTTCATCACTTTAAATGTCCAGCCACACCCTTCTAGCTTGCACAGTTTCTGCTGAAAGATCAGCTGTTAATATTATGGGGATTCCCTTGTGTGTTAATTGTTGCTTTTCCCTTGCTGCGTTTAATATTTTTCTTTGTATTTAATTTTTGTTAGTTCGATTAATATGTGTCTTGGCGTGTTTCTCCTTGCATTTATCCTGTATGGGACTCTCTGTGCTTCCTGGACTTGAATGACTATTTCCTTTCCCATATTAAGGAAGTTTTCAACTATAATCTCTTCAACTATTTCCTCAGTCCCTTTCTTTTACTCTTCTTCTGGGACCTCTATAAGTCGAATGTTGGTGTGTTTAATGTTGTCCCAGAGGTCTCTGAGACTGTCCTCAATTCTTTTCATTCTTTTTTATTTATTCTGCTCTGCAGTAGTTATTTCCACTATTTTATCTTCCAGGTCACTTATCCGTTCTTCTGCCTCAGTTATTCTGCTATTGATTCCTTCTAGAGAATTTTAAATTTCATTTATTGCATTGTTCATCATTGTTTGTTTGCTCTTTAGTTCTTCTAGTTCCTTGCTAAACATTTCTTGTATTTTCTCCATTCTATTTCCAAGATTTTGGATCATCTTTACTATCATTACTCTGAATTCTTTTTCAGGGAGACTGCCTATTTCCTCTTCATTTGTTTGATCTGTTGGGTTTTTACCTTGCTCCTTCACCTGCTGTGTGTTTCTCTGTCTTCTCATTTTGCTTAACTTACTGTGTTTGGGGTTTCCTTTTCACAGGCTGCAAGTTTGTCGGTCCCTTTGTTTTTGGTGTCTGCCGCCAGTGGGTAAGGTTGGTTCAGTGGGTTGTAGGCTTCCTGGTGGAGAGGACTGGTACCTGTGCTCTGGTGGATGAGGTTGGATCTTGTCTTTCTGGTGGGCAGGACCACACCTGGTGGTGTGTTTTCGTGTGTCTGTGAACTTATTGTGATTTTAGGCAGCCTGTCTGCTAGGGTGGGGTTGCGTTCCTGTCTTGCTAGTTGTTTGGTATGAGGTATCCAGCACTGGAGCTTGCTAGTCACTGAGTGGAGTTGGGTCTTAGCATTGCGATGGAGATCTCTGGGAGAGCTCTCGTCAATTGATATTACGAGGGACAAGGAGGTCTCTGGTGGACCAATGTCCTGAACTTGGCTCTCCCAACTCAGAGGCTCAGGCCTGACACCTGGCTGAAGCACCAAGACCCTGTCAGCCACACAGCCCAGAGGAAAAGGGAGAAAAGAAAAAAGAAATAAGGAAAAAATAAATAAAGTTATTAAAATAAAAAATAGGGCTTCTCTGGTGGTGCAGTGGTTGAGAGCCCACCTGCCAGTGCAGGGGACACGGGTTCGAGCCCTGGTCCAGGAAGTCTCTGTGGAGCAGCTGGGCCCATACGCCACAGCTGCTGAGCCTGTGCTCTGGATCCTGTGAGCTGCAACTACTGAGCCAGTGTGCTACAACTACTGAAGCCCACACTCCTAGAGCTCATGTTCTGCAACAAGGGAAGCCACCACAATGAGAAGCCCACGCACCACAATGAAGAGTGGCCTCCTCTTGCTGCAACTAGAATAAGCCTGCGAGCAGCAATGAAGACCCAGTGTAGCCAAAAATAAATAAATAAATTTATGGAAAAATAAACAAATAATAAAAATAAATTATTAAAATAAAAAAATTAAAAAGTAATTTAAAAGAAAAAGAAGAGAGCAACCAAACCAATAAACAAATCCACCAATGACAACAAGCACTAGGAACTATAGTAAAAGAAAAACGGACACACAGAAACCTTAGGACAAATGGCAAAAGCAAAGCTATACGGACAAAATCACACACAGAAGCATACACATACACAACCAGAAAAAGAAAAAGAATAAATATATATATTTAAAAAAAGGAAGAGAGCAACCAAATCAATAAACAAATCTACCAATGATAATAAGCTTTAAATACTAAACTAAGAGAAACATAAAAGTAGATACAAATTAGGCACAGAAAGCAAACCCTAAGTCTACAGTTGCTCCCAAAGTCCACCTCCTCAATTTGGGATGATTCATTGTCTATTCGGGTATTCCACAGATGCAGGGTACCTCACATTGACTGTGGGGATTTAATCCACCACTCCTGAGGCTGCTGGGAGATTTCCCTTTCTCGTCTGTGTTTGCACAGCTCCTGGGGTTCAGCTTTGGATTTGGCCCCGCCTCTGCGTGTAGGTTGCCCTCTGGCATCTCTTCTTCACCCAGACAGGATAGGGTTAAAGGAGCGGCTGATTAGGGGGCTCTGGGTCACTCAGGCCATGGGGAGGGAGAGGTAGAGAGTGTGGGGCGAGGCTGCGGCGGCTGAGGCCAATGTGACGTTGCACCAGCCTGAGGCGCGCCGTGCGTTCTCCCTGGGAAGTTGTCCCTGGATCCCGGGACCCTGGCAGTGGCGGGCTGCACAGGCTCCCTGGAAGGGAGGTGTGGAGAGCGACCTGTGCTCGCACACAGGCTTCTTGGTGGCGGCAGCAGCGGCCTTAGTGTCTCATGCCCGTTTCTGGTGTCCACGCTGATAGACGCAGCTTGCGCCCGTCTCTGGAGCTCATTTAGGCGGAGCTCTGAATCCCCTCTCCTGGCACACCCCGAAACAATGGTCTCTTGCCTCTTCGGCAGCTGCAGACTTTTCCCCGGACTCCCTCCCGGCCAGCCGTGGTGCACTAGCCCCTTCAGGCTGTGTTCACGCCGCCAAACCCAGTCCTCTCCCTGCGCTCCGACGGAAGCCCGAGCCTCAGCTCCCAGCCCCGCCCACCCCGGCGGTGAGCAGACAAGCCCCTCGGGCTGGTGAGTGCCGGTCGGCACCGATCCTCTCTGTGCGGGAATCTCTCCGCTTTGCCCTCCGCACCCCTGTTGCTGTGCTCTCCTCCGTGCCCCCGAAGCTCCCCGCCTCTGCCACCCGCAGTCTCCGCCCGCGAAGGGGCTCCTTGTGTGTGGAAACCTTTCCTCCTTCACGGCTCCCTCCCACTGGTGCAGGTCCCATCCCTATTCTTTTGTCTCTGTTTATTCTTTTTTCTTTTGCCCTACCCAGATACGTAGGGAGTTTCTTGCTTTTTGGGAAGTCAGAGGTCTTCTGCCAGCGTTCAGTAGGTGTTCTGTAGGAGTTGTTCCACATGTAGATTTTTTTTGATGTATTTGTCGGGAGGAAGGTGATCTCCACGTCTTATTCCTCCGCCATCTTGAAGATCCTCTTACATTCATCTCTGTATCCACAGTTTTCTTAGCACAATGGCTTGTCCTTGAAAGGAGTCAAGAAATCGTTGTTAAGTGAATAAGTGAATGTAGACACAGACTAAATCAGATGCTGAGTAACGGTGCATTCCACCCCATCCAAGGGATATTATGGACACTGGGAAGTAGATGTAGGAATCCTTCGGAGGCTGCTTTCCTGATTCATTTTTTAAATCGGAGAAAAATATATATTTCGCAGAGGTGCTTTCCTCTAGTGCCCTCAACTGTATAATGTTGATGTGTTTGACCCTTCCTTTAATTACCAGATACCTCCACACATTAGCTCAGAACACCTCTGTGGGAAGCTTATGGGGTGTTCTGGCAGCCACTGTGGATGCCCAGGGCATCTCCGTGGTGTGATCACACCATCTGTGATAGTAGAGGCTCCTGATGGAGGAGAGATCGGTTATTAGTAAGACAAGCTCCCTCCTGGCTAATGAGCAGCTTCTCACACAGCTGAAGCTGCTGAACTTCAACAGTCGCCCTGTAAATTAGCTATTTTTTTCCACCCAATTAGGATAGTCCTATTCAAATTACGATAGGAATACATGGGTTCACCCCCAATTTTCCATTTTTCTGAAGGACTCAAACACCAATATCTGGATCCCTGTAATCAAGAAAGCAGAGTGTAGCAAAAAGCACATTCATTTTAGAGAGAGAAGTGTGTGAATTCAAAACCAAGCAATGCTAATTAATAGCTTTTAGACCTTGAGCAAGTTCCTGAAAATCTTAGTTACCTCATCTGTGAATTAGGGGTAATAATAACTGACCTTATAGTATTTGGTAATGATTAAAAATTATGCAACCCACATTATAGGTCCTAGCTCTGTGTTTCCCAACAAAAGCACTGTTGACATTTGGGGTGGGGAAAACCCCCTTTTGTGCAAGTCTGTTGCATACATTGTAAGACGGTAAACATTTCTGGAAGCTGAGCTCTGAATATTAGTAATACCCATGGTCACTGAGGCAACTGAAAGCACCCCCTGCTCCCTGCCCCTTCTCCCACCCCAACACACATTGCAAAAACTCCATCATAATAAGAGATGAAACTTATCAAGTGCTACCACCAGCTAGGGAGTGTTCTAAGAACTTTATTTGACTGATCTAATTTATTGCTCATAAAAACTTTATAATGTACTGGAAGATTAAATAAATTGCTAGGTTATATAACTGGAGAGTTGGGAATCTGGGTTTGTAGGTTTGTGAGTTAAAGCCTCTGCACTGTCTTGACTGGGACCATGGTAGGTAATCAATAAACATTCTCTTCCTTTCTTCCTCCCAATCTGGTTTCATTTCTAGTGTCTTTGACTAACTCCTCAGTAAGCTACAATTAGATTTTGTCCGCACATCCCTCTCAGAGACCCCAGATGCACAGACTTCATTGGCCCAAGCCCAATTTTGACAAGACTGAAGACACCTTTTTTTTTTCTCTAGTGACAGATATCTCAGGGACAAATCTGTCTTGCTGTAAAATGGCATAGCCCACTGAGGGTTTTCACAGGGGATAAATGAATAAAATATTAGCCCACACATTTTTCCTCCTGCTGATTCTTCTTCTTCCTTTCCCCCAAGGCCTTCCTATTCTTTGGGTAGCATCTCGATTGATTTTTGTTATTGCAGCGTTTAGCTGGGAGGTAAGAGTTCTGCACCCAGTTTCAGTGGGGAGGGTTCCCCAAACATCTAAGCAATACTCCAATACTAAATGGGTGTCTTACAATTCAACTCAATTCTGACACCATGTACCTAGGGTTAGAGGCAAATTCCATAGGCTAAGGGTTCAGTTCTACAAGGCTGCCCCCAACCCAACTACAGATTCTAATCCCAAGCCCAGGTTGTCAACTGTGCTTCTGACCAACAGGCTATAAATCAGAGGTTTCTACAACTCCCTCCCTGAGTTCCACTAAGTTGCTAGAGCAGCTCACAGAACTCAGAGAAACATTTTACTTACTATTTCACCAGTTTACTATCAAGGGATATAACTGGGAAACAGCCAGATAGAAGAGATGAATAGCGCGAGGTACAGGAAAGGGCAAAGCTTCCATGCCCTCTCTAGGTGTCCCATTCTCCCCAAATCCCCAGCTGTTCAACAACCCAGAAGCTCTCTGAACCGCATCCTTTTGTGTTTCTATGGAGGTTTCATTACACAGGCATGATTGATTAAATCATAGGCCATTGGCGATTGACTCAACCCCCAGCCCTTCTCCCCTCCCTGGAGGTGGGTGGGTAGGGGAGACTGACTGGGGATTTCCACCAGGACTGAAGGTTCCAACCCTCTAATTTTATGGTTGGTTCTCCTGGCAACCAGCCCCCATCCTTAGGTTACCTAGGGGCTTCCAAAAGTCACCTCATTAACCTAAATAAAACACCTTGATTTTGCTCATGACTTAGGAAATTCCGAGAGTTTTAGGAGCTCTGGGCCAGGAAGGAGGTCCAAGACCAAATATTTATTTCTTACTATAAATCACAACATCACAGTAAGCTTTCAAAATAAAGTCAGTCATGTATACTTGTAAACAGCAGTCCGGAGTCCCTGGCCCAGAATCTTCCTAGCCCACCTGATACAATGCAGAAATACCACAGTCCATTCTAACATTGTAGGGCCAAGATGCTTTTTGCCACTTAGCGCAGCTGTAGGAATAGGAGCTGCAGTGGGGTTTGATTGAGGCAGTGGGAGTGGGGTGAGAAGAATCCTGCACTGAAGAAAGAACTTCCTCTGCCATCAGCTCACTTTGTGAATTCAGTCTCCTTCCTAAAACAAGAAAGCATTAAAATAAATGCTCCTTTATCTATTCTACTTTAAGATTCTGATAATTGTTTTAAAAACAGACTTTAATTCAATAAAAGTGCTGCAAAGACAAGAGCAGGAAACAGAGATGGACAAAGTACACGGTAAGCTCAATTCAAGGAAGCAGGCATTGAGCCCCTGCCATGTGTCCAGAGGGTACAGGGAATTCGAAGGGGAGTGACATCATCCACCCTAGATGGGGGCTCATAGCCAGTTTGCTGGTTATTGGTCTAAATAAGAAGGAAAAGATTGTAGATTATTTAATTTTTGTCTAATTTTGTCTAAGTTCAAGGAGACTTGACCTAAGAAGACAGTGTTGGAATCATTGAGGGGCTGGCATGGGAATCAAGGTGTCTTAGGATTGCCCCCAACATTCCTATATATTCCAACGTGGCACCATCTCTGAGATGACAGTATCACATGGCAGAGCCATGTGGGGTCTTGACTGTCTTCAGGATCTGGTTTATATCCCAGTATTTCCACTTTTTGGTGTTGTGACCTTGGATATTTACTTGCTCTCTCCCAACCTACCCTCCTTCTTCTTTCAAGTGATGATATTATTTAACTCCAGGGTGTTTGTGTGTGTTTGTGTGTGTGTATATATACACACACACACGGACATATATCACATGTATATACATACGCATACATATATAAAGTACTTTTCATTTAATATAATTTGCATATAATTACTACTGCTTGAAAAACTCTCAGAAATCATCCCATCTACACTCAGAAAACAGGTGTGGGAACTGAGGTCCAGTGGAGTGGTCACTTGCCCAATGTCATACTTGCCCAGGGTTCATTCCATTGAAACCTAGTTTCCAAAATTTCACACCCAAGTTGAAATCAAACCATGGAGCAACTAGATGCCTCAGACTGTGCTAGTTCTTTTCACAGTTAACCTCTTAGGATAAGTATGATTATCTCCATTTTACAAATAAGGAAACTGAGTCTTAGGGAGACTGTAAGGGACCTGCCTTCCTGAGGTCACACAAGTCGCAAATGATAGTGATAGAGCAGAACCCGCACTGCCAAACTCTGAGTTGATGTCCTTCTTGTTTAGCTATACTTTTGGACACAAATTACCCATTATTTATAGAAATTCAATGTTTGATTTCCAGAGCAGGTGCATCCTCAATTAAAAGGACATACAAATTCATTTCACTTGTTCAGGTAGGTTCTTCGAAAGCCTTCAGAGAAGGGAGTCTTTGGCTTGACCTGGACCATATTTCTGTTAATTGCTCTTGTTGCAGTTTCAGCATTGTAGAAACTCAATTTTACCCCAGTAGCATTAAAAGGTCCAGGAAAAAAATAAGAAAAAAGGAGGTTTTCCTTATTTACTTAGCCTTACACAGAGATACCTTTGTTCCAGATAAGTTCCTCAGAAACATGAATGGCCATTGTGATTGCATTTATCTATGAGATAGCAGATAATTTCTTGAAAGGGGAAGCTGGATCCTCAAGAATTCTGCAGAGACCAAAAAGCAGAAGAGGACAGTAGAATCAACTTCGATTTCTCTGAATAAAGAGACAAGAGATTTTTAACATCTTGCTAAATGAGGTGGCTCTGGAAAGGTAGAGGAGACTTGTACCTGTCAGTCAGGGTTTTCTGGACCCAGAAGTAAATGAGTCCTTAAAAGTTAGAAATGAATGGGCTCTAAGACTATCTCTTTTTGGAGTGGACACCAGACACATCTTGCCTTTCCTGGCAATAAGGACAGAATGACTCACTCTCAGTAAGGCCTGCATTTAGCATCATTTTCCAGGAATGAAAATGGATTTATTCATTTGTTCCATCTTTCCATGCATTATTAGGCCTAGTGCATGTTTCAGCACCATGCTTAGTTTTCCCTGCTGAACTGGCCAACCTCAGGACCATTTGTACCTTTGTGCATAGCTACAAAGTGGTGATCCATGGCTACAGAGCTGAGCAAAGTTGTGTAGCCTTAGGCAAGATAGTTCTCCAGTGTCACTTCATTTTCCTTGTCTGCAATATCAGGAGATTGGACTAGATGACCTCAGACCTCTTCCAGCTCTGACATTTAAGGATTTGAAAGATGGTCCCTGGGAGTATAAAAGCCATGTCCATAGTCCATGAGGTACTGTGATCTCGGTCAACGACACATCCATGGTGGCTTCTACCCGTTAATCCACGAATCAGTTCCTCACTCTCCCATGGTAAACATGTCCTGAACATCTCTGTGTATGTGTCAGCATCTCCTCTGTGTATGTGTCAGATTGTGTGTGACGTTGATGAACTAGTGTGCTGCCCTATCCTCTAGCAGTGAAAATGGCAAGGGGCCAAAAAGGATAGAGATCTCCTTCCATCTGGATAAAATACAGATAAGATTTTCAGTAGAGAGAAAAATAAGCCAAGAAGAGCCTGGACCTCACATAGAACTAGGAATGAGGCAGCTCTCAGCTCTGTCACATACTGAGTGAATATGAACATGTTTTTCATCTCACTGAGTCTGTTTTCCCCTCTACTCTATGAGGGTGGTGATAACACTACTTAAAAATAATAATGATACTTCCCAAATGTTTGGGAGGATTCAATGAGATAACCAATGAGAAAATACTTGTTAGACTGTAAGAAAGATTGAAAATCCTTTTTTTTATACCCACTCCCTTTTTTTTCTGATCCTTACACAGAATGCAAGACTAAGTATACTTAGAAATCCTTACTTGACATTCTTTCTTCATAATGCTCTTGCTTATCTCCAGCCCAAAACAGTGAAATCACTGGATTCATTCTCTCTCCTTAGAGATTTCAAAATCTCCCTACCACGTTAAGCCTTCCTTTTATGACCTCCCAGAGTCTAAGAGAGGATTAGCTTACATTTATGACCATGAATACACCCTGCCCATTTGGAGGGCAGAAGCTGATAGAACAAATCCCCAGCAATTGATTTCCCTCCCAACTTTAAGCTCACAGTACTCTATCCTCCCTGCCCTTCTGTGTTTTCTTAAAAAATACTATTTCATGATGCTCATTGAATATTTGCAGCAGAGGGAGACAACAGAGGTGAAATTGGCATGGTGGATTTTAAAGAATTCTGAGCCAGAAGTTAGAATTAGGGAACCAGGCTTAAGATTCCGCTCCAGCCACTAATCAACTGTGAGAACTTGGCTAAGCCATTTCATGTCTCTGAACCTCCATTTCTTCATCCAGTCTTATAAGATTGCTGTAGGGTCAGAAAAAAAGAGAAGATAAGTATGAACATTTTCTTCAAATGCTAAAGCCCTGTATAAAGACTAGCTGTCTGGATAATTAATGTTAACACTGATAACAACATGGGCTGATGCTTACTGAGCTGTATCTAGCAAAAGCATCAGAATGAATTTTCCATATTCATTCCTCATGACAAATTATGGAATAATATGGGAGAGTGTGACCATGTGTGATGATAGCCCTAGGATGCCATAGAAACAGAATCCATGAAAACCTGAATGGCGTGGCCATCTCCCCAATTCTGGTGATACAAAAGGCAGCAAGACCTCAGTTTCTTTGCTTTTCCAACCTGGTGGGGCACTTACTCTTTGCAGGTGTTGATCCCTAAGTGTTTCCACACCTCCATGGGAGCTCAGGAGGCATTTACCTTGTTTATTAAATGGTTTAAGCATCAACTTCAACAGCAAACAACTTAAGCTAAGTTTGAGTCATCATCCTTGTCCGCAATTTTTGAGTGTGGGTCAGCCCTGTATCAGCACAATTCAGAGATACTGTGGGTTCAGTTCCAGACACCAGAATAAAGCAAATATTGCAATACAGTCACACAATTTCTTTGGTTTCCCTGTGCATATAAAAGTTATGTTCACGCTATACTGTAGTCTATTGAGTGCGCAATAGCATTATGTCTAAAAGAACAATGTACATACCTTAAATAAAAAATCATTTATTGCTAAAATTGGCTAACCATCGTTTGAAACTTCAGGAGGTCATAATCTTTTTGCAATAATAACATCAAAGATCAGTGATCACAGATCACGATAACAAATACAACGATAAGGAAAAATTTGAAATGTGATAAATACCAAAATGTGGTACAGAGACACAGAGTGAGCAAATGCTGTTGGGAAAATGGCACCAATAGATGTGCTGGACGCAGGGTTGCCACAAACCTTCCAGGTGTAAAAAATGTAATACCTGCGAAGCTCAATAAAGTGAGGTATGCCTGTATTCTGACCTGAGACCGATCCTCACTCACGAATCTGTGCCTCTTTTGTGTACCTTATATAAACTCCTATCATGGCACCCACAAGATGTCACTGCATTTGTTAGTCACTTGCCAGGCCCAGGCCGTTAGATTCTAAGCTTCTCAAGGGCAGAGACCTGCAATGCAAGTCTTTGACACATAGTAAATAGTTAACATGATTAGTGTGAATGCGTAAATGAATGAGTCAGTGAGGGAGCAGATGACTGGACAGATGAACGAAAGTGTCCTGGCTGCTTAGAACACAGGGCAAAAGAAATGCATGCCATTTAGGTTGCTTCCTTGTCCTGGCTATTGTAAATAGTGCTGCAATGAGCGTTGGGGTGCATGTGTCTTTTTGAATTACGGTTTTCTCAGGGTGTATGGCCAGTAGTGGGATTGCTGGCTCATATGGTAGTTCTATTTTTAGTTTTCTAAGGAACCTCCATACTGTTCTCCATCTTTCAAAGTAAGTTTGACTTTGATGTCAGAGCAGATGGTTGAAATGGCATGACTTCTGTCCCTACACTGGTCCCTAAATCCCTCTACCACCACCAGCACAACCACGGACAGCCTCTTATTTTATCTTCTCTTCAGTGTCTCTAGAAGTATTCAAGTTCAACCCCAGTTCTGTCCCTGAGTACTGAGGCCCACCAGTTGACCTCTCCATATTTAGCCTCATAGGGGCAGTTGCTCTTGGGTCTGTCTGTTGTGGTCACCAGTGATCGCTCCTTTCACCTCATCACACAAAAACCAGGGAAGCTGGAACTCTTGGGAGGCACTAAAGCCAATCAGATGTTTCCCCAGGCAGTCTCTTTGTTTTTATCTTGTCTATCTGCCATAGACTGCAGAGAAATCCCAGCTCAGCCACTTAAAGCTAAAGGCAGTCGAGGACACAGGTCAGCAAGTCATGGCCCACAGACAAAATCTGGCCTGCTGCTTATATTTGTAAATAAGATTTATTGGAACATAGCCCTGCTCATTTGTTTACAGGTTGTCTGTGGCTGCTTTTACGCTAGAACTGCAGAGCTGTGACAGAGACCAAATGACCACTAAGTCTAATATGTTTACCACCTGGCCCTTACAGAAAAAGTTAACCACTCTCTTTTAAAAATTAACTAATATGTATAAATTAGTTGAACAACTCTGATGGAGTTGGCTTGGCACTGGATTTGGTGGTGAGTGGGCCCCGTGCTTTTATTCACAAACACTCCAAATTCTGACACCACCAAATTAAAATTACTTTGTTGGCATGGGCTGATTGTCTGATGGAACTCCAACAATTCTAAGTTCTAAAATGGAAGGAAGGAAGGAAGGAAATAGGAAGAGAATGTCACAAAAGACACTCCTGATACTAAAAGATCCAGCCAGGGCTTATAAGAACAGCCCTTTAGAATGAAAAGAATGTGGACAAACTAACCTGTGTTCTCTATTTAGTTAATACTTGCTACCTGAATGACTGTGCACAAGTCCCTCATCTCAGTCTTGGTTCCTTCATCTGTAAAATGGTTAGAATATTTACTTATACACAGTATTTGAGATAAATGTAGGTGAAGCAAAGAGGAGAGAATGAGCTTGCCTTGGAATCTGGGCACAGGTCTTCCGAAGGCTCTTTCTCTGGGCACCCTAACTCCTCCATGCCCCACAATCACAAGAAATTTTCCCTATAGGTACTTTCTATTTTATGACATTCTGACGTCAGAATGACACCAGTCACTGCAAATTAGGTGCCAGTATGTGTTGTCACCAGCCCTGAAAATGTGTGGATTAAAAGTGGCAGAGAGTAAATCACTGACATGGCAGGCACAAGTCACAGCTGGAGCACATCACGGGCTGGAAACCTAATTGAACCAAATGCCATTCACACAAACGGAAATCTGGGAATCCTGCCAGCGTCTTCCCAGAATAAGAAGTTTTCATTTAAATTCACCCCATTTTTCCCCCCTCAAGGCAGACCTCCTTCTCTATCATCGTCTTAACTGCCTAACTCTTCCTCCCCTCTCTTCCTCCCCTCTCTTCCCTGTTGTAGGAGCAACTAGATCCTTCCTGCACCTTCCCAAAGATATTATTTGTTACATGCCTACAAATCAATGAGCATTGTGTATCTGCTTCAAGGCCGGAAGACTCAGGGGGTAGGAACATGAGTTTTACCTAAGCTGCCAGCATATTATCATGCCCCTAGGCCGAAGGAAGAATAGGGTTTTTTATCCCATATGGCTCTAATGGTTCTGAGACAGACTGGTCGTTCCAGGCCCAGTGATGGAATAATCCCTGCACGAGAGTCAAGGATGCTTAAACCTCCTGCCATTGATCAGTATGGAGTGAGTCCAATGGCATTTCATGACTTTTATCATTTTACACATGGCACGTCATCCACGGGGATCTGAAAGTGGCTAGATTGGAAGTTCATCTTAAATTTAAAAGCCTAAAATATCATTTGAGTTAAAAAGAAAATGTAATTGGAACTTTGGGCAAGGATGAATTTAACCCATACTTGACTGTTAAAATAACATATACTGTGATGTACAATCCTAGAAATTTGCCAACAACCTTAGAGATGTACTTCAATTCAATTAATGAATTAATTTAATTCACTCAGCAAACATATTTCCAATGCCTATTATGAGTCATAACTATATAAAAATAACATTGGTATAAAGCAGAGTACTCTATCTCATTGGCTCTTAAAAAAATTCTCTGATGAAGGTGATACTGCCATCCTTATTTTACAGGTTAAGGAACCAATTCTTCAAGACCAAGGCCATTTGTTCAAGGTCACAGGCTTGAAAGTGATGGAGCTGTGAAAGGAATTTATGTCTTTTGACCCCAAATGTCTGAATTCATGCCTATCTGCTCCCCGCCACCTTAGCTAATTTCACTGAAATGCATCTTAGTTCTAGATCTTCCAGGCTATTTTTTCCCTTGTTCTGATGTTTATTGTTTTCTCAAGTCTAATTTACTTCCACAATAATATTTATCAGTTCAGACCTTCAGGAGTCTAACCCCTAAATTTGTCTCCAGAGATCAGCTCTTTAGATTAGAGGTCATCAAATTTTTCTGTAAAAAGCCAGGTAGTAAATACTTCAGGCTTTGTGGGCCATATGGTCTCTGTCACAAGTACTCAACTCTACCATTGTATTGGGAAAGCAGCAGTAGACAATATGTAAGCAAATGAATGGCTGGGTTCCAATAAAGCTTTACTTCTAGAAACTGGCAATGGACCAGATTTGGTCCAAGGGCGGTAGTTTACTGACCCCTGCTTTAGATCTATATTGCTTCCAGTAATCTCTTAACTAGTTAAAATTCTCAAAGTTAGGATGTTTATTAACTGCTGAGCATCGTAGTCATTTATGGAAAATGCTGAAGTTTCCTAACCTTCATGTCAAAGAAAGCACGTGTCAATTAGAGGCAAAAAGAAGCTACACATAAGGATCCAAAAGATGACAAGATAAGTGGCTACCAACACACAAGCAGAGCAGTAGCTCAGCTCATCCAGGGTGCAGTGTAGAAAAGGACCTCATAGTGCTTTGCTATGAAAAGTAAGTCTAGAAAAGGAGTAAA
This sequence comes from Lagenorhynchus albirostris, assembly GCF_949774975.1. Classification (NCBI taxonomy): domain Eukaryota; kingdom Metazoa; phylum Chordata; class Mammalia; order Artiodactyla; family Delphinidae; genus Lagenorhynchus; species Lagenorhynchus albirostris. Next base: position 70,492,750 of record NC_083111.1, on the reverse strand, counting down.
GCAAGGAAAAAAATAATCATTTTTAAGTGTTTATCATGATCCAGCCACTGGGCCATTGTCCATGGCTGCTTTCATGCTACAATTGCCAATTTAAGTAGTTGTGACAGAGAGCAAATGACCACAAAGTTTAATATATTTACTATATGGTCTTTTAAAGAAAAGTTAACTGAATTTTTATATTTGGTTATGTTTCATATATATTTTATATATTTCATAATTCTCAACACCATGATTTTACACCTTTTTAGATCGAGAAACAGAGCCTTGAGTTACTGAGCCTCTTGCCCAAGATCAAACAACTAGCAAACGGTGAAATTAGAATTCAAACTCCCTCTTGTCTAATTCCAAAGTGTACCTTCTTTTGAGTTGCCTTGGGGCCCACTTAGGAAGGAGCTAACATCCTTCACTGATAGAAATGCAAGTTCTCGTTCATCCCCAGCCCTGAACACAAAATAGATACTAAAAGCAAGTTTATTATAAAGATATCATTAAATTGATGAGCATTCTGTTCAACTTCTACTGTCAATGAAAGATCGATTGAATATTTAAGCTCTCCCGTATCATGTATTCTGAGCCCTTGTCTCTTCTGTTGCTGATCCAGCTCAGTTGAAAAGGCTTTATGGTCATTTATGAGGGAAAAATACTTCACTAACCCATGTGATTAACAAGTCAGCAAAACAGACGTCATGAAACAGTGAGTCAGCTGTGGGCTAAATCAGAAAGCAAAGCAGGTTCCAGGACAACCAAGACATTTCCCAGAGCTCATAAACAATAATGATGCATGGTTCTGTGTCTTCCGGTGAGTATGCAGGGAAGATATTAGTGCTTAGCAAAATATGTCTCTATAGCACAGCATCTCTATTTTTTCGTGTAACGTGGAAAACACAGAGTTCAGAGGGCAGCAGATGATAGACTATTTTCTGAAGCAGTTGTTATTTCTGTTGATTTTCCATAATTGTATTTCTTTTTTACAGTGGTGTGGGAACACTGATCTGAATAATAACCTTTTGTGTAAAGATTACATGTTAATACTATATCAGATAAAAGACAGTAAAACCAAACTCTTTGGGGTTTTAATCCAAGTCTAGGATGGAAACAAAATTTATCTTTATTCTTCTTTAGTTTAGAATATTTGTAAGATTCCATTATTTAGTATCTTATACCATCATTTCCCAAACTGGATTCTCTGGACGGTTGGCATCCTGATAGGAGGCAATGAATGATCTATGGGAAAGAGTTGGAAAGGGAGAAAATAGAATGTTTTCAATGGCCAAATACTTTAGGAAGTTGTAGCAATTATCTTTTATTGTATAACAAACTACTCCAATGCTTATCAACTTAAGACCACAAACACTTATTGCCTCATCATTTCGGGGGGTCAGGAATCTGGTCTCAGCTTAGCAGGATGCCTCTGGCTCAGAGTCTCCCCCCACCCCACATGAGGTGGCCATGGGACTATCAGTTGTGCCTACAATGATCTCAAGGCTCAAATGAAGATGGAAAACAAATTTATTTCCAAGCTCACTCGCATGGCTGTTGGCAGCCTCAGAAGGTGTATTCTCAAGTGTTCTCGCGTGGTTTTTTGTAGGTCTTGGATTCTCACCACCTGGGTTTCACCAGAGCCTTCCCAAGTGTATTCATGACATGGCAACCCGTGATCCTAAAGCAAGAGAGAACCAGAGAGTGTCCGAGACAAAAAACATGGGCTTTTTATGACCTAATCTCAGAAATGACATCTCGTCAGTAAAAGCACATCATCATTAAAAGCAAATCAAAGTCTAGTTTATACTCAAAGGGAGAAGATTTTACAAGGGTGGGAATACCAGGGAGTAGGAATCATTGAAGACCATTTTAGGAACTGTTGAGCCCAGAAATTCTGGGTTAAACAACATTAAAATATTTCTTGAGCACAATACTTCTCAGAGCTTTTAGTATACAAATGTGTCTGTGGACTTTTCCCAAAGGTCATCTGAGTAGGGGTCAGGAAACTTTCTCTTAGACAGCCAGAGAGTGAATATTTTAGGCTTATGGGTCTGAGGATCTCTGTCCCAATTCAATTCTGCTGCACAAGAGCAGCCACAGACCATACATACACAAACTGTTGTGGCTGTGTTCCAATAAAACTTTATTTACAAAAACACTGTATTTGCCAACTCCTGGATTAGAGATTGTGACTTTAGCTGATGATATTGAACAATACCAAGTTTTTGTTTTGGAATCTCTATTCCAGAGAACAGAGTGAGATGCTGATATACATGCATCTGTGATTTTTTTTATTAAAGTACAATTGACTTACAATATGATATTAGTTTCAGGTGTACATATGCATCTATAATTTTGTCAGTAAGTGTAAAGATTCAGCAATAAGAAAATACTTCAAGAACACTTATTAAAGTATCACTGTTTTCTCCCTTGTTGAGATTCATAGAACACTTTAGGGTTTCTCAAGATTCTTGAATGTCTAGATTACTAATTTTATGAACGAAGAATCTCTGTCTTATGTTCCCACCACCATGTTTGCCATGCGTAACACAGGGTCAAAGACTCAGTAGGCACTCAGTATTTTTGAATGAATGGGTGGATGACTGAATAAATTCCAACATTCTATGTGTATATATTCCTTCTCCTTTTTCATTATCTATGTTATACAAATGTCCACGTGCCAATGAGTAAAGTGTCCTGACCTATAGCTGACTTTCTTCCTACAAAATCTTCCTTCTTTCCTGCCCGCAGTCTACACCTGAGCCTGTAGGTCATAATCATCATAATGATGGCTCTGATAGATTCAGAATGGGTGGGTCTACCCACTCTTGTCCTTAGCTTTGCTACCTCAAGACTTGAGAAGGGCAGGCTGGCAGGACGGAAGGAAGAGAAGGGAGAGACTTGAGAAAGGAAGAACACCAACATATTTAACAAGCTTTCAAGGTGTCATGACTGAGCAGGGCACTTCTATACACAGCATGTTATTCAGTTCTTTTTATACTACTTTGAAATGGATATTACTGACTCTGTTTTGCAAATAGGGAAAGAGTCTTAGAGAAGTTCTGTGATTTGCCCAAAGTGACATAGCTCATTGGGTTTAGAGATGAAAGAGAAACCTGGTCTATACTGACCCTAAACCTCATTCTTTAAACCACATATCCCAGTTTGTCTGGGACAGTCTTAGTGTCCATCTGTTGTCCTGGAACAATTATTAAAATCATTTTTTGTACTCTCGAAAGTGTCCCATTTTAAAAAGAATAGATACATGCCTACGTATAACTGAATCACTTTGCTGTATACCTAAAACTAACACAACATTGTTAATCAACTCTACTGCAATATAAAATAAAAAGTTTTAAAAAAAGTGTCCCATTTTAGAAAACATATGATCTAATCATCTGCCCATAACCTTCTGTCTCCCTGGAGAAAGCTCTGGCTCCTGCCATGGATACAAATTCATCAGAGACCCCCTGGCTAGGATTTTACCTCAGAGCCAGGGGCATTCCAATGAGGAGACCACCAATTGCCCAAAATAGTCTATGGAGCTCTTGCCGTGCCACTGGCTGTTATATTGTACATGTTGTGGGGAGGGGGGAGCATGTAGCATGAATGCCACCAAAAAGGCACATGTGCATGCAGGTGCATGTAGACAGATATACGCTCACACGTGTGTTTTTAAGCCAACTTCCAAAGTGTTTTTCTTTCATTTGCCTTATGGAAAGAATTTTGAACGTGGTCATTTCTCCACTTGGATTCTTGTACAGCAAAAATTTCTGTCTTTCTCCCTGAGAGTCATTGCTACTCCTATTGTGGGTTAATTCTGTCTGCTTGGAAGTTGACATAACAATTCTTAACTTAGATTTGGGCTTAGGAAGTCCTCCTTTTCTTGGTATTGAATGTGCACGTAACATTCAGTCTTTCAATCTTAGTGTATTGTTAATAAGTCTTTTGTGATGTGGATTCCTTTCTGTCTACCATAGACAGTTTGTGATCTTTCTCCTCTGATCAGGATGCCCTATGTTCTTACGGTGCATCACAGTTTGCTCACAGTGTTGCATACATTTTTGTATTTGATTCTTACATCAATCATGTGAGGTTGCCCAATTGATCCACATTTTAGAGAGGGGAAAGCTGAGATTCAGAAAGGTTAAACAGCTCACCCAAAGTCACACAGCGAGCAAAGGTTGACAAAGTTGAGACATCTTGCAGAAAGGGATAAGATATGATCTGTCTCTGTATCCTTCAGAATGCCTTGCTTTTAGCAGGCACATAAGATATTTATGTTTAATGACTGGCTGAATTAATGAACAAGTGTATAGAATTTAACCTTCCTAATCAGTTATGGTCTCTGTCCTAACTAGGACAGAATTTGAAATCATGTCCTATGAGAAATGATAGAAGGATACGTTTAGATCAGGGGGAAAATGTCTTAGGGTAAAGAAGGCAGTTGGAAAGAATTGAGAGCTGCCATATGGAACAATGATTGAATTTGGGCTCTGTGTCAATGGAGATGCAACTGGCATTGTTGTATGAGGTCATCAAGACTTCAGTTTGGTATAAGAGCACATGTTCATAGAATTGTCTAGACTTTAGCAGAATCTCGTGGGGAAGTGAGGTTTCCATCCCAGGGGATGTTTCAATAGGAGCTTGACAAACCTGGGCTAGAATATGGTAAAGCGACTCATTGCATATGGCAGTTGAAGTGGCTGAACATTATTTCAGTCTCCTTTGACTGTAGGAGTCTAAGACTCTCTATTTAGATGCACTTTGATGTCTGTATTTCTTTCGACTATCTCCCCAACGTGTCTATCGACTATTTGAATTGACATGCTGCTGAGCATTCTGCAGTACTGACACAAGTGTCCATGAATGCTACATCTTTGTTCTGTCTCCCAGCAACCATTCTTGTTTTGATGTCAAAGCATCCAAGCCTTAGCCACACATATGGTAACAACAGGTGTGAGCCATTTAAAGATGGCTGCATCATAGTATCAAAAAAAACGAGGTTGATGTCACTGGGACAGACTGCTCAGAGACAACTCATTACAAGAGGGCTTGGCCTCTTCCTCAGATCCTGAGTCAAGAAACTGGATACTCAAGAAACAATTCCAAGACACGTTTCAATCGCAGGCCCATGGGAGAAGGAATTCCAGCTAACCCCCAGTATACCTTTTTTCAGGTTAACCTGAACACACACATCATCTCATTGACCACTGAAGATCACTGGCAAGTGAGCAGTGGGAGAAGATGTGTTTATAGGTTTTTAGCTCTCACTGCATAGGAGGTAAGAAACAGGTGAGGCATGAAACAAAGCTGAGTAAACCTGGCAGGGAATGAAGAGATTACAAAAATGAATTCTAAATTTTATAGATGAGGAAACTGAGGCAGAGATGGTAATTGACTTGTCCAAAGTAACACCAGGTGAACACTGGAACTTTAGCTCCTGATTCCTACACTCTCCGGCCTCCCAATCCTCTGAGGAAAAGTGGAAAGTACAAGTGTGCATCTAAGTCAGAATCCAAGAACTGCATTGCTTATTGTAGTGGAGAGCATTCCCATCGTAGAACTTGGGAGGATACTGAAATGTCCTAATGTCAGGTACAGTTGGGTCATTCTACTTTCCTAAACCTTATTTCCTTTCTCTATAAAGGCAGGGCTTGCCAGTGAGTCATTTAACTCACATTCATGACAAGCACAGAAAAGCAGTGAGGCTCAGTGGTGAAGAGTGGTGACTCTGAAATCCGATGGCTGCGTCTACACCACAGGTTCCCTTGCATGTGCCTCTCAACACTGCTAAGCCTCAGCTTGCTCTTTGGGTGCTCACCATGCACTGAGCCCTGCTCTAAACACTTTGCATGTATGATCTCAACAAGACCTTACACCTAAGCTCTGAGATCGTACTGCAATGATCCCTATTTTACGCACGTGGAAACAGACATCCGAAAGTTAGGTAGTGTGCTGAAAATTATACTGTCTACCTCAAAGTGTAGATCTTAAATCAGATAATGCAGGTAAAACCCTAAACACAGAGTAAGTTTTCAGTAAATATTACCTTCTTCGACTAAGATTTCTTCTTCCTCTACCACCACCATAATCAAGCCCGTATCTCTAATACAATATTTCACACTCCCTGTAAGGTGCAAGGTATATGAAAAGAAACACCTCTCTTTTTATCCTTAGGAGCTCACAGCTAGCAAGGGAGCAAGTTAGTTGCATGCAGTGAAAAATACAGTGTGAGATGTGGCCTCAAAATATTGTTGTCTGCAGGTTTCCTTGGAGTGGTCAAGACCTGTGGTTTATTTTCCCAGCCTCGTCCTACTGGTCACCAAAAAGCATCAACAGTGACAATCACAATGTCCTGCGATGTCCTGCTACATGTTATTTTTCACAAAGTCATCAACTCATGAGAAATATGTGCCCTTCGATCAGAAGTTAGGAGGTTATCGTTATTACCGTTAACATATATGGGAAATCTGTATAAGTTGGTGATATGCTAGGTTCTCTTTGGCATTACCTAATGTAATTCTTATGATTCTTTGAGGCAGTTAGTCTTGTCCCAATGAGAACATAGAGACTTAGAAAGTCCAAGTTTACTATGTTGGAGGCAGATGCAGAACTTGAACCCAAATTTATTTCCAAAACCAGCATACTTGCCTCAAAAATAAATATTAAACATTGTTGCTAATTTATGTTTAAAAATGTTATTCAGTAAAGAATTGATTATATGATGGAATATTGTGAGCCTATTAAAATTTATGCTAATATAGTAAATAACTCAGGTAAATTAAGTGAAAAAATGGAGAAATGCCATAGTAAATGATTTTAAAATAATATATCCATATTTATACACATATATACATTGCAATTTTCTTGAAAGTTCTATATGAAATCGTTACCTGTGGTTACTTTTAAGAAGTGGCACATAGGTATTCAGGGTAGATGAAGAAGGATTTACTTTTCACCATATGCACCCCTGTGCAGTCTGAATATTCCTTTTTTTTTTTTTTTTTTTTTTTTGCGGTACGTGGGCCTCTCACTGCTGTGGCCTCTTCCGTTGTGGAGCACAGGCTCTGGACGCGCAGGCTCAGCGGCCATGGCTCACGGGCCCAGCCGCTCCGCGGCATGTGGGATCTTCCCGGACCGGGGCACGAACCCGTGTCCCCTGCATCGGCAGGCAGACTCTCAACCACTGCGCCACCAGGGAAGCCCTGAATATTCTTTAAAATGAAGATATATTATTGTACAATACAAATAAAATTGTATTTAAAAATTAATTTTAAATAAATTTCATTTAGCTAAATATTTGACATAGTCACAATGAAGACTTCCAATATAGGAAAATGTGCCACATATCACTTAGAAGCCTGTGAAGGTATAAGGGAATGGAGGTAAGATTTACTGAGCCCTCACAAAAGACAGGCAGCATCATACTGCTTCCTTCACGCAGACAGGTGGGCATAAAGATATGTATTTTATAGATGAGGCCACCAAAGTCCTGAAAGCTTAAGATATATGCCCAAGGACACACAGTTGGTTGGAACTTCAAGTGTGAGCTTTAACCCCGGGTCTGTTGCCTCCTCAAATGCATGCCCTTCCCACCACACCACCGTGATAATTCCAGAAGCACTTTGAAAACCATTTATTTTTCACTCTCAGAGACGCCATGGGAAGAAACTCTTTGTGAGGTTCTTCAGTGGCACAGAATAAATGAAACATAGATGTACATAAAAGGTATCTTTATTAATAACAATAAAAAGTTTAAATTGTTTCAGGGGGCAGTGAGGTGCTTGAAAGTCATCTGAATTATTCATTTTAGGGAAAGATTCATTCCCCTGTGTTTCTGGGCAGGGAGCCCAGATGAATAAGATCATAAATGCCGTGGCTACTCTGAGGTCATCATGAAAAAAATAATAGACCCCGATGATAAAAGAACTAGGTAGTCATCAATTCCATTCCCTTTGCCAACAAAGAAAGACAATATTTATAGAACAGTCATCATTTGTATTTAATTTAGACTCAATTCTTTGGAAGCTGATCTGAAAATACTCTATCTACTAATATGACCTGAATTTCTATAGCTTTCAATGAATTTTAATGAATTGGAATTCCCCATAACTACCCTTGTATGATCTAAATAAAGAATCTTCTACAAAGTAGAGCTTATCCTTTTGCACATAACCGAGGGAGCTAAACGGTGGAACATCTAGAGCATGAGTTAGAAAGAAATGACTTAGAATTCTGGTCTTGCCAGTTACAGCCTGTGTGCCCTTATGCCTAAGCAAAACCACAGAGGGCTGGATTGGGACCCAAGATTTCTGAGAATGTTGACTGGGACTAAGTTTAAGGTTACTTCCATCACTAAACCAGTAAACAAGCTTTGTAGATGGAACACAAGACAAGGATACTGATGAAAGGACACAATTCTTTGTGCTTCTCTTGTTGTCCGTGCAAGTGGGACTGAAGTGGTCCATGCGAGGTGGGAATGGGAAAGTCATTATGTCAGAGGAGTAGGAAAAGGGAGGGCTTGCTGTTGTTTATATCACTAAGTTGGAGGAGGGACAGACCAACATTCAAGGCTTCGTCTTTGTGGTACCATAATTCACACACTTTCTATCTAATTCTCACTTTGCTGGGACTCCAGCAGGCTGCCTATGACCTACAATATCTAGGGCAAGTTATTCAAGCTCTCTGAGCCTTAGTTTCTCCACTTGTAGCATAAAAATAATAGCATCTCCCTCGTTGGCTTTGTATGAAGCTTAAGATAAATGAGATCACCTATGCAAGACAACGTGGAGCCGAGTAAGTAAGTGCTGAGATGATCACTTTTCTTTCCACTCTGCCTTTATTCCCATCAAGGATACCTATGCTCATTCTTACACTCTCACCTTTCAAGGCTCTTGTGTCTACAGGAACAACTGTGCTTTCAACTTTGTCACACTGAAGGAAGGGAAATTCATTCACCCCTGAATGTTTCTTGCAGGGCTCCCACCTGGACACGTAAAAGCCCCCACCTGGATTTTGTGCAACACCTCAAGACTTTCATATTTATATAGTGCTTCCTCACCCGCAAGCAGCAGTCTCAAATAGAATGCTCTTTTGATCTTGGAGTGGAAGCAAAACAACTCCCATCACACCCATTTTACAAAGTCCAAAGTTGAGACATACGAGGCAGGAACAGAATTGTCTCTGTCTAAGGGGTTCTTGAACCATTCATCTCAGCTCCCTCCCTTACCCAGCCCCTCAGTCCCTGCACTGGAAATCCAGGCAACCATCGGGGATGAATTGTATTACATTGGGCTGCCAACAAACAGTTTTGTCACCTACACTTTACAATAAAATAATGTATCAACTCTTTTAATTAACAGCAAACTTAACAGAGAAAATAAGGAGGATCTGATAGAAAGAATCAAAATCATATTCTACATTTTACACATGAGAAGGCTTGGTCTCAGGGAGATTGAGTGTCACAGCTATTAATTGACAGGCCAGGATTAGAATATGCAGCCCAGCATTGTTTCCACAGGAATACACTTCCCTGGGGAGTTCACTGAGCATTTCCAGCAGCGGGTTCTCACTGCCTCACGAGGTCTCCTTGGCTCTGATAATTCTTCCTTATTATAAGTTCAACTGCCCCTGTGTCAGTGTATGCTTTGGACCATGAATTAACTTGGAACTTCCATGTAAATCTCTAGAAATAGAACCACTTTGCCTGAAAGTACTCTGTTATCTTCCTGATAGGATAGAAAACAAGATAATGGAAATTACTTGAGGATGTTGCCTGCTAAAACTTGTACGTGATTTACTAATCTTTTAGGGGTATTAGGCACACTACTTGATTGGACCTGGAACTGGAACCCAGGACTCACAATTTCCAATCCAGGACATGTGAATATCGACAAAAGCTCACTAAGCATTTATCCTGTACCTTGTACTATATTAGGATTAGAGGACTTTTTTTTTTTTTTTTTTTTTTTTTGCGGTACGTGGGCCTCTCACTGCTGTGGCCTCTCCTGTTGCGGAGCACAGGCTCCGGACACGCAGGCTCAGCGGCCATGGCTCACGGGCCCAGCCGCTCCGCGGCACGTGGGATCTTCCCAGACTGGGGCACGAACCCGCGTCACCTGCATCGGCAGGCGGACTCTCAACCACTGCACCACCAGGGAAGCCCAGGATTAGAGGACTTTAAATAAGACAGACCTGACTCAAGTGAATGTATAATTTATTGTCCAAAATGACATACTTTAGAGAATGGAAGGGGCAATTATAAGAGTCAGAACAACAGGCATACACCAGGATTATCCAAATAAATTAAGGTTATGTAGTCAACCAGGCAGAACCTCTGTCCTTACAGTGTGTTCTTTCTAGTTGAGGAAGGCAGGGAGTAAAAAAGTAAAAAGTAAACGTATGTGATATGTCTTAGGATATAACAGGGTGATGTGATGGGAAGTAGCTGAAGGAAGGAGAGCTACTTTGGAAGGGATAATCCCTTAGTGGAAGTCTTCTCCCACTGAAGAAGTGGTATTTGAGTGGAGCTCTTAAAGATTAAGATGGAAGTAGTCATAGATGTCAAGGAGTGTAGAGAAAACAATAGCTAATACAAAGAACTTCCAACGGGAAAGGATTGCTCTGCGGAAGATACAGAGAGGGGATGATTGTAGAAGGTGTAGGGGGGGTAGCAGACAAGAACCAGAACATGTAGAGAGGTGTAGACCATAGGAAAGAATTCTCTCTCTGGGGTGTTTTAGAAGTTTTACAATATTCAACTCAAATATCCATAACATATATACTATTTTTAAAAAACTATCACAGTAAGCACACTCAAACATGTTAAATTTTAAAATCTCAGAGACCCGCTAATATGATATCTTGGGCTAAGTTAACTAGGTTTTGTGCAGAACTTAGAGCTTCTTTTCCCATTTCTGCGCATACAGCTAAACTTCATGGAATTATATCATTATTTAGGAAGCTTTTTACTTGGAATTTCTTCTTCTTGGAATTCAGCCCTGTACACATCTTCTTGCATAAAGAAGCACAAATGAGCACACATACACTGCATTCAGTTAAATGCTAGGCAGGGCTGTAGGTGCTCAGAGCATACTTTCAACACACAGTGTGGTGTAGGTGGTCCCATAAAAAGTTACATGAAACACCAGAGCATCACCTTTTTGATTTTAGCACTTGTAGGTTTTGGATCCTCTAACACTTGTGTTTATAAGGAATATGGGCAGTAGTTAGATGTTGTTAGTGATTCAACTTAGAGTAGAAAAGACTCAATGCTCTTCGAAGCTCCTTAGTCAATTTAACAAGAGAATGTACAGCACTTTGCAAGACAAGTCCTTCTCTTACTGTAACTTTTACATCTCTGTTCCCATGTGAGTGGAGGCTTACATAAGACTGCAAAACCCAAACAAGAAACAAAAAATTAAAGTCAATGGAGTGAAATAATTATCATCTCAGATCTGAAATCCACTTATTTATTTCATCAAAACTGCCTGAAGATTTTTTCATTTATTGATAGTAAAATAAACGTAAAAAAATAGAACTTCTGAAACAATGGCATGCCAATGGCTTTAATGGGTTTAAAAACTGGGTTTCTCCATAACACTTCCTTTGAGAAAAGGATTCATTGCTTAAAGAATTTAAAAACAAGGGAGCTTCACTTCCTTTTTCCCTCTCACCTATTTGAATCTTTTGGGGAAATTTTATCTTGGTTAACCTCAGTTGGCTCATCCACCAAACAGGGTTAATAATAGCTCAATGACAAGGAATTGAACCAAGTGCATGTTGACACTCCTGTTAAAAAATCAACAATTCTACAGTGCTGAGAAGGGAAACTTCTAGGACCTAGTATGTGGTAGTTGACTTCTCAATGATCAGAACTATGTCATCGTGTGAGGCCCACATAACTACAACACGGGCAAGCCAGAGTCCTTTCAGAAAAATGCGACTGTCAACATTGAGAGACAAGTAAGGGCTGTGATTCTGAGCTTCATTGAAAGAGTCACATTCAATCCACCGCTTCCTTGAAAACTGACTTTATTACCATGGCTCCAAGTTCTACAGGAGAAAAAAACCACAAAGTATGCACAAACCAGATGAACAGTCTGTGCTGATGACAGAAAAAAATAGAAGGGCATTGAGGTGCAGGGCAAGCCTGACAAAATGTCTTTTGTGTACCTCTTGGAAACATGGGTAAGAACTAGGTGCTAGAATCCACATCTTTGATTGGTGGCTCCAGAGAGGCAGAATAGTGGCCAGTCTCCTCCAGGCCGAGCAATGGAGCAGGAGGTGGTTTGGATTCAGGAGTCAATAAGGAACAGGGCAATTTTGTGCTACAGCTTCTGGGGCAAAAGGGAAAAATATGCAGGGAAGGGGAAGAGATTATTACCTTCTTTTACATTTCCCCTGACTGGAGACCAGAAAAGAAAGCAGACATGTTTTCCACTTGCCTGGAAAAGACTAAGAATTCATAGAATTGAGTGGATTTTTTTTTTCCAGATTCCAACATTGATCATGAGATTTCAAGCACCTCATCCAAACTCTCTGTGACTCAGTTTTTTCCTTTTGCAACAAAGGGAATTAAAACGTCAACAATGTGATACCTGATATACATGTGTGAAAAAATCCTTGGAACTCAAGTTTAGTACTTCTATGATTTTTGAGAATTCCTGAAATTTTGAGTACCACTCATATAATTTCTTCCATAAAATGCAATGAAGTATAAATGAAAAATTGCAATCTACAACTTGTAGATACTTGGCAAGTGTTACAATATATATGAAGTTGAGAAGAGAAAAACAAAGCTTGGGAGGAACCTGAATTATGATTCAGTGAGTGAATGGTTCCAAGTACCATTGGTACCACGTGGTACCCAAGTGAGTTGTTCTCAGACTTTCAGCTTTCATGGATGAGCAAGAAATTTTGTTTGCTTGTTTTTTTAAGTAGGAGACTAAGTTTTCCAGGATTTTATTTTAACAAAATAAAATCACTTAAAATAAAATACACCTACTGTACTATTTGGCATCATTTTTAAAACAAGAATCACTTTAATAAAAAAATTTGAAAGCCAGAATCTCAGAATAAAAGAAAGTCTTTCCCAAGGCAGTACAGTTGGTTAACCAACACAAATATATGAAAATACAGAAAAATCCCAATATACATTGATAGATGATAGTATTAAAAAGAATATGCAATTTTTGACGCTTGTTTAAAATTTGGACATCTGTATTCAACATGCTCGCATAAAGTAGAACTAGAATATGCAACTTGATCTGGAACACCATTGTTAGAAGTCTATTTTCATGTCATGAGAATGAGAACAATGCCCTGAATGCTATTCCTTCAGTTAAGTTAGAATTTTATCTGAGACCTTAACTCAGCTTCAGACCCATGACATGGGTCTTGGTCATGAACAACTCTGATTTACAGACCGTGATGTTCCCAGCTCAATAAAATTAGAAATTAAGCCCCTTATGTATGGAATCTAAAAGAAAGTAAAAAATGGTTCTGAAGAAGCTAGGGGAAGGACAGGTATAAAGATGCAGATGTAGAGAATGGGCTTGAGGACACGGGGAGGGGGAAGGGTAAACTGGGATGAAGTGAGAGAGTGGCATGGACATATATATACTACCAAATGTAAAATAGATAGCTAGTGGGAAGCAGCCGCAGAGCACAGGGAGATAGGCTCGGTGCTTTGTGACCGCCTAGAGGGGTGGGATAGGGAGGGTGGGAGGGAGGGAGACGCAAGAGGGAGGAGATATGGGGATATATGTATATGTATAGCTGATTCACTTTGTTATAAAGCAGAAGCTAACACACCATTGTAAAGCAATTATACTCCAATAAAGATGTTAAAAAAAATGAAATTAAGCCCTTATGAGAAATTATTACTAATCCAATATTTCACAATGAGCCAATGAAGCCATAAAGAGATTAAGTCATTCAAAGCAGCACTGTTCCTAAGTGGTATCTGATTCAAAACCAGTGATTTCTGGGTTCCTAATTAATATAATCAATAATACCTAATAATAGCTAATGGTTTGATTATTTTGGACAAGTCATCATGTGAAATAGTTGACATTCATTATGTTATCAGACTGTCACAGTGATCCTGTGAGATGAGTTCCATCATTATTCTCAATTTACAAGAGAAGAAATAGAAGCCCAGTGGTGAAATCCCATGTCCAGGGCCCAACCAAGGCTGCATGGCAGAACAGGAATTCAAACCAAGCAATCTGACTCCAGCCTTGCCCACTTTACCTCTGATACGTACCTCTGCATCTCAGATGTGTAATTTCAGTGATGATGGTGACTTCCATTTCTAAGGAAGTAATCATAGGCCTTGCTTCTACTAAAAAGGCTAGAAAAAATTAAAATGATAAGTCACTCCCCTCCCTCAAAATCATAATTTTAATTACATTGGCAAGCTGGGGGTGCAAGAGGGTTGGATGAGCTAGCACTTAGAGAGGGGTCTTTCTCAGGTGAACTGAGATGGCCTAACATTTTCTCCCCTTGAGGGTGTTTGCCAATTCTGGACACAGGCAGGGGATTGGACTTGGCCTAACCCAACAGCCCTCAGCAGGGGAAAGAGAAACCTGTGGGGTTTGACAGCCACAGGGGCAGGTAAAGCATGCTGAAGCCTAAGCTGAGTGCTGGGGAGGCATGGAGGCTGAGACTGGCCTGAAAAGGCAGAGTGAAATGTCCTTGTGGTTTCACAAGGAGATTGTCAGGCACAAAGTCCCGATTAAAAAAAAAAAAAAAGGCGGCTGCAACAAGCAAAAGAATCCTACAGGTTTTCCCCTCCAGACATTTGCCGTATTTTAATGCTGTCTCTGGAGCAAGAGGCTAAAGGGATAAACTTCTGGGGTACAGAGGTAACTTCCCCCGAAAAAGGGGAGATAAAATGGAATCACCGGGCTTCCTTGGTGGCGCAGTGGTTGGGAATCTGCCTGCCGATGCAGGGGACACGGGTTCGAGCCCTGGTCTGGGAAGATCCCACATGCCGCAGAGCAGCTAGGCCCGTGAGCCACAACTGCTGAGCCTGAGCGTCTGGAGCCTGTGCTCCGCAACGGGAGAGGCCGCGATAGTGAGGGCCCCACGCACCGCGATGAAGAGTGGCCCCCGCTCGTCACAACTAGAGAAAACCCTCGCACAGAAATGAGGACCCAACACAGCCAAAATTAATTAATTAATTAATAAACTCCTACCCCCAACATCTTCTAAAAAAAAAAAAAATGGAATCATTTTTTTAAAATACTTGGTTAATCCAGAAGAAGGCAGGGGAAGAAGAGTAAAGGGCAAACAAACAGGACAAGTAGGAAACAACTAGTAAGATGTAAAGGTAAAGCCCGATTTTATTAGTAACTAATATTCAGTGTAAATTGGTGCTTGATTCCAATTCAAGGACAAAAACCGTCAGCCTAGACTTAAGGGAAAAAAATCCAGTGATATGTTGTTTATGAAACACACTTAAAGATAAAGGAAGTTCGAAGTTGGAAGTAAAAAGACAGGAAAAGCTATACCACAAGAACACCGAAAGCAAGCTGATGGGGCCGCATTCATTTCAGACAGAAACAAGTTGACTTTAAGGCAAGAAGTATCATTAGAGATTTCTTTTTAAAAGAGAGATTTTATAATGATCAAAGATTCAGTTCAACAAGAAGACATAACAATCCTAAATTTGTGTACACCTAACAGAAGAGCTGCAAAATATACAAAGATCACGGCAGTGGACAGGAACCAGAGTGGAAAAGAGGCAATAACACTGTAAGAACATTTGCAGAACTAGACCTGTCTGGCCCTACAGTACATGCTCCTCTTACAATGCCAATACTGTACCTACTTCTCACCCTCAGCCTCGCAGGAGCTGTTATTATTGGCAATGTCAGCGGCAGCTATGTTCATGTGGGCCATTGCACAGTTCTCCTTGCGATGCTGTGAAGTGTGAAACTGGAGAGACCGAAGGAAGTTGCCCCAAGCAAAAGTACATGCGTGCTAAGTCCTTCAGGTTTTATCTGTTTTGCTTGGATCAATAGTACACGGCTTAGAACTCTTTGCAGTTGAGATGATAACCAGTAACGGCCCCGTGTTTACTTTGTGGAAGGATAAGTCTCATGTGAGCCTAACGTTTGGCACAGTTTGATTAGCATGTGCACAAATATCACACCTTCCATCCTCGGGCAAGGAGCTGATTAACAATCATGAAGAAAAAGGCCGAAGGACCATAACTGTTTATGGTTTTGTGCAGACCGTTTTTGTTCCCTCTGAACTTTGCCCCTTTAAAAGGTTCTTAATCACGCCCAGAGATTTGCTATCTCCCCTCAATTTGAGGGTAATTTAAGACATAGGCGGTGTCAAGGCCAATCCTCGGCAAAATTATGAGGAAGGTGCTTTTGCACTGGCTCCGGAGTGGAAGGAAGCAGCTGACCCCCTTGGAGAGATCCCCTCCAGCCACACCCCTTCCCAGATGACTACAGGTCTCATGGTATCTGCTCCTACCTCCATCAAAACCAGCCTTCAATTCCTTTCGTTCTATTTCTCAATAGAGAAATAGACTCAAGATAATTTAGAATGTATGCCCCTAGAGGTATTTGATTCCTACTAAATGGAAAACCCAAACTAAAAAATGAAGCTTGAATAAAGTAGGTTTCAATAAAGTATGTCCTTGAAGCGGACACCAAGGACACTAAACTGGAAGATAGTGCGATAGATTCAAATCAGAAAGCCAGGTCTTCGTACACCTGTAGGGGGGACCAAGGCAGGTCTTGCCTCTTGTTTCCAGAGTCCTGTCACTTTTCCAGTCTCTACCCTCATCCCTGGATTTTATATCCTGCTGTTCATTCATTTGTTTAACTGGCACATGGGGCACCTACTCTGTGCCAGGCGCTATGCCAGAGCCTGGGGTCAATCACAGAACAAGAGCATCTCATCCTTCAAGCCCACCATCTAGTGCGCAGACCGAGCCCACCATCTAGTGCGCAGACCGACTTAACTAAACAACCCATCGCAATATGCAGTATTCACAAGGGGCGAGGAAGGCATTGAGAAGGGTGCCTCTCCCATCCTGGAGTGTTTGGGAGAAGACTTCAAGGTGAAGTTTACACCTGCAAGAGAAATAAAAGAGCGTGATTTAGCCAGAGGAGAAGGAGTTCAGGGAGAAGGGCATATCGGGTACTAGAGATTATGGAGATAAAAAGAACAGAAGCAAAATATTAGCGTATTGTTTTGAGAAAAGTATAAGCCATTTGGAGTTGCTTGAGAATGAATGGCAGAAATGAAGCTGAGGCAGTAGGTAGAAGTATTACACCATCGTTATCATCAACAACATCCTCATCCTCCCTGTCATCAACATTATCATCATCAAAGAAACCAACAAAATTGAAAGCTTACTCTGTGCCACACACCGTTCTAAACACTTTCCAAGTTACAAGTCATCTAGAACAGATTGTGTAGGGTGTTATACGCCCTACAAAACAGCTTAAAATTTGACTTGTAAGAAAGATGAGAAGTCACTGAAAAATTAAGTGGAAGGGCTGGCTTTTAATTTTACCTAAATCACAGTGTTATATATGGTAAGAATGAAAAGAGGGAGAAACTGAAAACTGAGACACCAATAGAGAGGCAGCTAGTATATTGAAGCCAAAGAGTAAGAAGTTCAGATTTGGGGCAAGAATAGTAGAGATACAGAGGAAGGGAGAGATTCAAGAAATACTTAGAAAGTAAAAATTTGATTTGATGATTGGATTTGGGCAGGTAATTGAGGGAAGAAGACAAGAACTACTTTATTGTCTATGAAGATAATAGCTTAGGATTCTAGGTCAATAGTGGATGCACTGTATTTGAATGACCAAAGAACATCCAGAGCATTGAAAGTTTTCATGTCTCATGGTCTCAGTAATAAGGTTATTTGCTGAGAAGAGGTTGATAAAGTGCTTGGAGAGGGTGTTAAAATTTTGAAGGAGTCATTGAGGGAAATGGAAAAGAGCTGCCCAAAAGACTGACGTAGAGCATGGAGGCTCAGCCGGATTTGGGTTGGTGGGACTCACTTCCCCAGGTTTAGTAGCTGAGAAGACAGATCGTTACTTGGTTCCAAGGCTGATACATCGCTGAGTGGGAAGGCAGAAGAATGGAATATCTTCTGCTTCTCTTCTTTTCAGCCCTACTCTCACTGAGTATCCAATGTCTTTATTTAGCTGAGCACATCTACAAGATAAAGAAACATACAGATTTGGTCACATGGAGGTACTGGGGATGCAGCGTGGTATTATGAAAAGGCCTAGGGTTCAAATGCTAACTCCATCACATGTTGTTAGCTGCTTGACCCTGATTCAAAGTTACAGAATCACTTTGAACACCCGTTTCATCATTTACAAAAGAATTGTAAACGTTAAGTAAGCTTATATCCATACAACTCCTAGTTCATAGTAGGCATCAGAAAATGAATGTTCCTCTTTTATCAACACATCATGAAGGGATATCCCTTGTAAAACTGGACCCAGAGCAACCCAAACCTAGGAGATGACTTGTTTGTAGTTGAATTTCATCACGGCAGGACAATCCACTTGGAGTAACGAAGACCTATCTTCCATCCACTTGATTAACCAGGCAGAACTGGGATGATCTTTTAAAAAAATAATTCCAACCCCGACCTTCCATCTTTTCAGGGTCTTGATTCAGTATGATGCACCGCTGAATAGCACTATATCCACTCTCCACTTCCCAAAAAGGCTCAGACTGAATTAAGCCTGTGGCTGTCTACTAGAATCTCCAATCCAAATCTCTGGTTTAAAAAGACGAGATTGGGGCTTCCCTGGTGGCGCAGTGGTTGAGAGTCCGCCTGCCGATGCAGGGGAAGCGGGTTCGTGCCCCGGTCTGGGAAGATCCCACATGCCGCGGAGCGGCTGGGCCTGTGAGCCACGGCCGCTGAGCCTGCGCGTCCGGAGCCTGTGCTCCGCAACACGAGGGGCCACAACAGTGAGAGGCCCGCGTAGTGCAAAAAAAAAAAAAAAAAAAAAAGACGAGTTTATTTGTGACCGCCTGGAGGGGTGGGATAGGGAGGGTGGGAGGGAGGGAGATGCAAGAGGGAAGAGATATGGGAACATATGTATATGTATAACTGATTCACTTTGTTATAGAGCAGAAACTAACACACCTTTGTAAAGCAATTATACTCCAATAAAGATGTTAAAATTAAAAAAATAAAACATAAATAAAAAGACGAGTTTACAATTCTTAGAGATTATTTAACTCGTATTTCTAATAAACCAGAGCTTCACATACTTCAGGGCAGGCAAGTCATTCCAAAGCAAAGCTTTTAATGAGTCAGTCCTCAAAACTAATTACAGAAAATGATTAAATAGAAGCCTCAAACCATCAGCATCCATCAATGTCCACTGTCAGTCATTGTTAGTGGAAGGGAGGACACGGCTAGTATTTTCCTGAATAAATCAAATTATTTATTTCCAATTTGTGAAACAGGAATTATCCAAAGTTCCTTCTCCCCTACCGTCAATACCAAGGCAGACCATCTTGTGGATTTCATTCAACGGTGTGGTCAGTCCGCACGTGAGTCATGTCTATTTCTGCAAATGCTCTGAGTGCTTCACTGAGTAAGAAAAAGAAGGACATTCTTGTGGGATCTTCTTTTCCGTGCCGTTCAAGTGGCCGTTACCTACTGTGGTTGTTGGCTGTTCTATTTTCCTGTGCGTTTTAGTGCCCAGGTTGAGTGCCTAATATCCACTAGGCTCTCAGAAGAGAGTTTCTTGAATTGAATCCTGACGTGCTTCAGGGAAAAGAGGTTTTCACTGTTGCAGGGGGAAGTCCTCTTAAAAAATAGGAAGTGAGCTGAGTTTATCTTGGTGCATTGGAGCCAAGGAAGAATTAAGTGAGGTAATTGCAAATATATGAGATAATGGATATGCAGGGGGTTTTAAACTCTACATAGCTCTACAGATATTGACAGTTATTATAAAGGTGGAATTATGCATAGGACAAGAGTGAAGCTAGGTGACCTTTATGCTACAAATATGTATTGAGTGTTTAGGGTGTAGCTGGTACTATGCTGAGTATTGAGGATGTATCAGTGAATCAAATAAACAGAGTCTCAGCTTTTTGGAAGATCCTATAATTTAGGGTTTTTTTAAAGGCATTTTTCCATTGTTCTCTGATCCTGGACTTTTCTATGACATCTGTACTGGGGATGGGGGAAGGAAGAGTTGACATAATGAAGAGGTAGGTGGCCCTTAATTTTGCACCATTTGTGAATCTTTACACTTTTTGATCTCTCCCAAGATTGTGCCTGGTGGATTTATTGTCCTTTATGCAGAAACAGCGTGGAACATTCCTTCCAGCCTGTTGCAGCAGAAGTAGGGCAATAAATGAAGGTAATCAGGAAAGGTAGGAGATGCTAGGGAAAGGAGAAATGGGAAACAAAGCAGAGCTACTGAGAAGGAAACAGTAGTGGTGATTAGAGGCAGAAAAGCCTGGAGTGTGGTGACTAGAAGAGCCCCCAAGAAGTGTCTTATCAAATCATTCCGTTTACAAGATTGGCAAACTAAGGTTCAAAGGCAGTAACTCATCCAGAGCCACGCATTACACATACAAAATGGTCCACCTTTTTACCTGATGCTTAAATAGTTATATTTCTTTTTATGTACCTTGCCTTAAATGAAGCTCTAACCATCCTGTATGGCATGGTGGTTAAGAACCAGGGTGTTAGCTCCAGACTGTGAGTTCAATTCCCAGCTTTGCCACTTACTACGCTTAACCTTAGGGAAATCACTTAAACTATTTGCATCTCAGTTTCTTCATCTCTAAATAGAGATAATCTTGGTATCAGGGGATTAAATTACTTAAAATACAAAAACCTTAGAACAGTGCTTTAGAATATACTAAGTGCTATGCAAGAGTTTATAGTATAAATATGTATATGTGTATAATTTTAGTTGAGTCATCCCTGAAATATTGGTTAAATTAAGTGAACCATCTTAGTAAACAGAATTTATTTCTTCCTCATTTATTACTTGATTGTTCTGTTTTATCTGTTTTAAATATTCAATATGTTATAGTGGTGTGTTTATTCAGTATTCTTTAGAAAATGGGCTAGGTTTATATATACAAATCTGTTCAACAAATAGATGTTTATCTGGGATGGAGAAGCCATCCTCCAGGACATTTGCATCACTGCTCTCGGGACATTACTAATCACTCAAAAAAATGTCTCCCCAAAGAGGTGCTAACTCAAACCAGGCAATGCCTATGAAATTAGAATGAAAGCTGGGATTCTGAACTCTTTGGAAAGCGATACAAGTGCTCACCTTACTCACATTCTCACCTCTTCTGGGACAAGCTAAGTTTTACCCAGAAGTGAACACTTCATTGCAGAATGGAGAGAATCACCAGGAATCTCTACGCCAAGAAAAACCCCTCTTTTTATATTTAGCCATTCAAATCTAGGACAATGAGTCCTCCTTCCTTCCCCTACTGGAGGCACGGAATGACCACCTCTGCTGTTTAGTGGGAAAGGGGAAGGAAAGGGAGACTATCTCAGTCTCTGGCTAGCTGTCCTGCTGCCATTCCCCAAAACCCCCATAACCACCTTCTCTTGCACCCCCAGGACACTCTTGGCTGTGAAATTCAGTAACCACGAGACTAAGGGAGTGTTCCTGATTGAGAAAAAGTCAAGTGGTAACAAGAGCTGACATTTATTGAATACTGAGAACATGCCAGGCACTGTTCTCAGCCATTCACATGCATAAACTCATGTCACTTACACAACAGCCCTTTATGGGGGCCACTATAATTATCCACATTTTGCAGAGGAGGAAATTGAGACAAGGAAAGGCTCACTGGGAGAGAGTAGAGCTAGAATTCAACCCAGGTCAATGGACTCTGAAGCCAAAAAATGGTCTGGGGACTGGTCTCAGTCCCTGACATGTTTCCATCGTGTGATGAGATGAGTAGAAAAATTGAGAGTGAGCATTGGGAAATTTTATAGCCACCTGCCACTCACCAGACCTCCAAGAGTGTGACCAGCAAATTCATATGAGTGAACAAGGTATAAAGCAGTTCTGGTGTTGTTGAAGTCACATGGTAATGTAACTGTGATGTAGGCTGCATGCTGGTTACGCACAGTAGAACCACACATAGATCCATGAGTGACTGTAAATTTAGAAACAAGTCCTTCACCAGAGATGGTTTGATACCCACTGTTCTAAAGCATTACGTTCTATGGCCACCAAAACCTCACTGCTTGCTGTGAAAGTAATAAACCTGTGAGGTATGAATGTATACAGTGAAAGGAGTGCCACATTAGGAACCAGTAGATATTAAACAATGGGTGTGATCAATAAATAAGTGATAATTGCATGTTAAAAGTTAGTCACAGGAAAACTTAAAGAGTAGAGCAGGGTAAGGGACTCAGGAGTTGGGGGAGGGGCCCACAGTATTAAACAGGGAGATCTTTAGGACAGTATGTGACCATTTTCCAGAGGCAGATAAGCCCCTTTGTAAATGTTTAACTCTGCGTTGGCTTCTCCCTGCCCCTCCCTCTCATATGTCCTGGCTTTTCTATTTTCTTTCTGAATCTGTTAACACAGAATCATTGGAATAATCAAAGCATAACAAGGCAATTCATTCTGTGCCTCAGGAAAGTCCAGTCCATCATCATATGTACTCGAAAGCTAAATTATGTGTTTGGAATAGATAATCTCTGAGATCTTTTCCAACTTTGAAATCCTATGACTTTGGCTGAAAGAACTGTTGTATACTGCTCTTAGGGAACTAAACCTTTATATTAAAAAGGCTCATTTATATGATTCATTAATTTATCCATTCATTTATTTAATATACACCTATTGACCATCTACTATGAATCAGGCATGGTCCTAGGCATTGATGTTACAGGGATGCTTGTATAGACTCTGCCTTGAGACTTTCAGAGTTCAGCATGAAAGCTGGATGTATAAACAAACAAACAAAATGACAATATGGGTCTTAAGTGCTACAGCACATGTCTGAACAGAGTGCTATGAGAAAAGAGATGAGGGAGTATGTAATTCCTCTGGGGAGCAAGAAAGGGAGTATCACTGACAGGCTGAGAGGTGGTGATATGCGCTCTAGGTTTTGAAGAATGATCCTCTCGAGGATGGAGGAGGGAAACCAAATCAGGCAGGAAAATAGATGTGGAGACATTCAGTAAGGTGACAAGTTTAGGGAACAGAAAAATGGCTTGGTCTAGTTGTAAAGTAGGATGCAATATGTGGACCATGATTGGTGAGAGAGAGAACAGGGGAAGTCAGATATAAGAGATGAAGCTAAAAATACTTGTATTTTTACTGATGGTGGATGAATATCTGTTTTTCCTAGTGTGTGATTTCATACACACGCACAGTCATGAATTACCTTCTTTGGTCTTCTATGCCTCGTTAATAACAAGATGTGGAATCCCTGGGTCATTAAACTGTAACCTCCATGAGCGATTCACCATTTGAGTCCCAGTGCCTAGCACAGTGCCTGGCACATATAAGCGCTCAAACTTGGTTAAATGGATGAATGACCCAATAAATGAAAGAGTCAATTATCGTTAGTATCCTTTTCAGCTCTGTTTGCCATTTCTGGAAACCTTAGCTGTTTCCACAGCTTTGGATGAATGATTTGTCTGCATCCTCCTGACAAAGGAATTCAGCATGCATGTAAATATATCGATACTTACACATATTTAGATAAATAGATGTCAGAACATTCAAGAGTCATTGGTGGGGGCCCGTGTAACAGAGAAACAGGACAGACCAGAGAAAAGCTTGACTTTCAAATTATTGTTGGTGACTGAAGACCAGCTGTCTGTTTCTCGTCACTTTTCCCCACTCCCCCTTCTATGAAATAGAACTATGTTATTCTGCTGTGATCACACGTTTGGATTTTATCTCTCGGTCACACTTAGAAAAGGAATGGGTTCCAGAATGAAGCACAACAATCCTCTTCTTGGCATGAGGTGCTTGTGATGTTTCCAAAAGTACTCATTGTTCATAAAGGCTTTTCTAGAAGCTCCTCCACACCCCCAGGATGACTTCATTCTTTTACATGGAAATTTTTGAAGTTCTTTTATTATAGAAATTTTCTAACATTAAAAAAAAAAAACCTTGAATGGACCCCTTCCTATCAAGGCACTCAGTTTCAACAATAATCATGATTTTGCCAGTGTCACCTATCACCTATGAGTGCCTCCTCTAATTTTGTTTATTTCTTCGCTCGCTGGATTGGTTTAAAGCAAATCCCAGATGCCGTGTCATTTCATGTGTAAATGCTTCAGTATGAATTCCTGAATGATAAGGTCATGTTTTGTTTGTATGGTTTCCCTAACACCATGACAGTAATGCATCTAATAAAACTAACAACAGTCACTTAATTGCATCTTAATTTCATATTCAAATTAAATATGAAATCACTTAATTTCATATTCAGATTTCTCTAATTATGTAGAAGATGTTTTTTTACAATTGACTTAGGTGCATCAGGAATAAACAAGATCTATGCATTGCACTTTTTGTTGTTTTAATATGGTAATCTTAAGCTATTTACTTGAACTATTTACTTTTACTTTTCTTATCTCATGGCTAAAAGGCTGAAATCCTCAGAGAAGAATGACTAAAGCTGCCATAGTACAGCCTGCTGCAGCAGCGCCATTTTTTTTATAAAGATTTTCACTCAATGCATGCTAATGGCAATCCATAACATGTAAATGTGAAATGGAGTCAACATGTATTAAACACATAGGTCTTCACATTCGTCCTTCTAGAAATACAAATCAAGGGAGATACACTCAGGTGAATACTCAGAAAGGAATCACTACGATCCTCCTACTCTGGTTTCACTTTAATTTTCCCTGATAATTAGTGCAATAATAATGCCATGATATATTTTATAGAGTGCTTTAGAGTTTCCATAGTGCTTTCACACCTAATTCAACTTAATACATCCAAGAGTCCACTCTTTACAAAAAATACTTCATCTGCGATTCTCCAAATGAGCCGGTGAAGGAAGACAGGGCAGTTATAATTGTTTTTTGACAGATGTAGAAACAAATTCAGGAATATTAAACAACTGAAACCCCACAATCAGTCAGTGGACTTGAACTTTTGTTATAGTCCAAGCAATATCAAGTCCAGAGAACTTTTGACCAAGTATGCCACACCTTAACTTAACATAGAAAAGCCCTAGACCAGCCTCCTGCAAAACACCCTCTAGCCAACCACTATCTGGTGAAATGTTATTTATTCCCTTTAGGGCTTTCTCCAACTTGGTATCACCCTGGGTACCCATTTTCTAGGAAGATACATCCCCACATGCCTGTTCTAGGTTTAAAGTACCAGGTGCCTTCCCCAAACCCAAGAAAATTATCACATAGACAAAGCAATGGCTTAAATATTCAGCAATCTATCCCACTAGCCCTAAGGGAAAATTTGTACACATCAGGTTAAAACATTCATGGTGGAAATATTTAATGCTCAGTCATACCCAGTTTTCCCCTCTTTCTATGAGCATGGAAAGATTACACTTTCCCACCAACCCCTTTTTATAGTCAGCAGGGCTATGTGATGACTCTGGTTCATGGTTCTGAAGAGAAGTGCTATGTGTGCCTTCCAGATCACCCTAGTTAAAGTTTAATACAAGACCCTCCAGCATATTATTGCTCTGACTCAGCAGTTGTGGAGGTAGGTTCATACTGAAATGGCAGCGGCAAAAATCAAAGCATCCTGGGATCACAAAGAATGAAGGACTGCTACTAAAGACAGTCACCCTGGACTTGCAGTATATTACATGTGAGCAGGAAATAAACTTTTGGTGAAGCCACTGAGATTTAGGTGTTGTTTGTTACTGCAGCCTATCCTAGCCTATCCTTACAGATAGAGGACTCCTTCCCCAAGGTAGTTTACTTCTTATCCACTGAAAGAATTGACATAAAAATCATACAATTCAGCAATGGCTACAGGATGTAGGGTTGCTCCTGGGGTTGAATAATACACAACTGGCAAACCATAAGCAACAGCCCTGACCGCGAATTTACGAATTTACTCCAGAGTGTCTGGAGTCCAGTAGATAGGGCGAAGACAAGAAGACCTGATAACCATGAGGTATAAGTTTGGATGGGAAAACAGGAAACAAATCATGCAGAGAAATACAGACCAGTTCAAGGCCTGGGGCTTTATCACAAGGGCAATAGGAAGCCACTGAAGCATTTTAAGTGAAGTGAATGGTATGGTCAGATTTTGGTCTTTTAAAGGATCAATCTGGCCATCGTAAGATGGGAAGTTTGGAGAACAGTTGGAAAACCATTAAGGTAATCCAAGTGAGAACAAAATGACAGATTAGATTAGGAATAGGGAGAAATAAAATTATTTGGGAAATGTTTAAGAAATAGACATAGAATGGTCAAACTTCCCAGTTTTCCTAGGACAGACTTTCAGTGTTGAAACTGGGACAATTCTGGGCAAATATAGATGAATTTGTCACCCTAGACAGACACATAAGAGCTTCATGACTGACTAGGTAGAGAAATTTAGGAAGAGGATTGGGTCACCTTGGATAATTGAATGGACGGTTGTGCCACTTATTGAGATAGAAAATAATGGATAAAAAACAGATACGAGAGGAGAGAGAAGATAGTAAGTTGAGTTTAAGATACAAGGCCAAATAAAGATGTCAAATAAGCAATTGAACAAGCAGGTAAACCTGGTACATTTTGATTAATTACAGCTAACAGTCGAGTACCATCTATGTGCAAAGAACTGTTACAGTTAGCATATGTTAACTCACTTACTCTTCTCAGTAGCCAATGATATATTTCTATTTCATACTAACAAAGGCAAAGAAGTTACTCTAGGCAACACTATTTGAAATGATGGAACTGGACTGAAACTCAAATTAACCTGGATTTGAAAGTGGCTTTTCCTGTTTCCTAGTTGTATAACCTTGAGTTTTATCAACTCAGCCTTTAAAAAATGGATGACATGCTGGGAACAGGCTATCAGGGTTGGGAGGAGGGAAAATATCCATTAGATGCCAGACCCAGAAGAGGCTAATCTTATAATCAAAGTTACTGTTAGAAGCTAGAATAAAAGTAAGGGTTGCAAGCTTCAGGAAAGCAAACTATAGGTCAAATGCATAGGAGAAATGCGGAATCCAGGTACTTGTTCAAAGGAGACAATACAGCATAAAAGTCAGGTGGTATGGTTTCTGGAGTTGAATTTCTGGGATTCAAACTTTGACTTCACCATTTACTAGTTGTTCGATGAGTAACACACATCCTTTCAATGGAATGTTCTCAGCTGAAAAATGGTAATAATTATGATAGTTCCTACCAACCCAATTCACCCACTAATCAGGTCAAGAATTGGACAAGATAATTTATGTAAAGAACGTAACATATGAGTCTGGCAGTGTCTAGCCAGGACACAGGCATCACTTTAGATATTTCAATAAAGAGAATTTAACACTTGGTATTAGCTACATCAGTGATGAGAAGTCAGAGAAGTGAAATATGGGACAATGAGACAACTCCGAGATGCACAGCAGTAGGAAGCCAGTACCACTGATAAGAGTGAAGGGACACTGTGAAACTTACCAAAGCACAGAAGCCAGGGCTACAGATGGCAGCCAGAATGATGGGGATTGTACAGTGAGAAATGGGAGCTTAAAGGAAGGGGCTGTCCGCTGTTGCCAATCCCTAAAGGGTGGTCAAAATACACTGCCTTTTCCCACTAGCACCTACTATTAGCCAAACTTACTTCTCAGTAGTACAGAGAAGGATGGATCTGGGTGAAGAATAGATCTGGGAGCAGACAGCATGGTACCTGGCACATAGTGAAAGCTTTAAAAAATGTTAGCTCCTGGGAGTTCCTTGGTGTCTAGGGACTCTGCAGTTAGGACCCGGCGCTTTCACTACTGTGGCCTGGGTTCAATCCCTGGCCGGGGAATTAAGATCCCATGAGCCTCGCGGCGTGGCCAAAAAATAAGAAACCAATTTCATTTTTTAAAAAAAGTTAGCTCCTATTAAATACCTAGGTAGCTATCATGTGGGTAAGACATATAATGAAATATTGATTATTTCTAGGACATCTGGAGTCTCCAAGCTTACCACCTCTAATCATAAACAGTTTCTTCATTTACTTCAACATGAGCAAAATAATATTTAATTTTTAATGTGCCATGTTGTGAAAAAGATTAGGAAGTACTTTTCTATACATTGATGACTCTCAAATTTAAGTCTCTCCCCTGATATTTTCTCTGAGTTCCAGGTATATAGATCCAGATACCTACCTGACATCTCCGCATGCACGCTAATGGGCAGCTCAAACTTAATCTGTCTAAACCAGAGCTCTTGACTTCTACCTCTTACTGAAATTTTCTTCTCTCCCAGTGTTTCCTCCCATCTCAGGAATAGCCCTAATCTCTATCCATTTGTTCAGGCCAAAATTCTTGGAATCATTCTTGATCTCTTTCTTCCTCTCGCATCCCACATCTATTTCATCAGGGAGTCCCGCTGGCTTTGCTAGAAAATGTATCCTTAATCCAACAATTTCTCACCAATTGCACTGCTGGGGACCCAGTCAAGTGACTGCCCTCCGTTTCCTAGATGGTAGCAAGAACTTTATAACTTGTCTTCCTGCTTCCACTTTCTGTCTCTCCACACCTCATTCTTCCTACTGCTGAGTGATCCATTTAACATGTAATTCAGATCAGGCCATTCTTTTACTGCTCAAAATTCTCAAGAGGCTTCTATCACTGACGGAGTTAAGAAAACATCTGTACTGTGGCCTCCAGGGTTCTCCACCAGTTGTCCTCCAGCCTGTGTTTCAAAGAACGCAAAACCTGAAATCAACCCAAGACTTACTGAATCAGGTCAGAACCCTGGGCTACACCTCCAGCCTCATTCACGCCCACTCTGCCCCTTTTTATGTTCTGCTGGCCTTATAACTTTTCTCAAACACACCAAGCATAGGCTTCCCGATTCACTTTGTTTTCACTGCCTTCCACCTTGAATAGCTTCTTCCACGTGTTTGTACTCTTACTCCCTTAGCTCACTGAGTATCTGCTCTGCCGTGGCCTCCTCTTAGCCATCTTGTCTATCTTGTTTATTTAATTGATATGTTTATTGTCATCTCCTTCTCCTGGACTATAAGCTCCATGAGAGCAGAAAATGTCTCTATCTTGTTCATCCCTGTGTTTTCCAGCACATAGTAGGTATTCAATACATTTTTGTTAAATGGAAGAAGTATCCACATGTAGTTAGAGCTGGGGCCCCAAGGATCTAGTCTTCAAAGGCACAGGGATGCAGACACAGGGGAAAAAAAAGAGAAGTAAATACCTAAAACCTATATATATATAAATTAGAACATTATCTCAGGCAAGGCAGAGGTCCAGTCACTGGAACTGAAGACCTTAGGTAGGACAGGACTAAGCGTAAGAAGAACTCAGGGCTGTATCCTGAGAGGGACTCCTGTGAACCTATTTTAAGCCCCATGAATAAAGATAACTTTGGGGACTTCCCTGGTGGCACAGTGGTTATGAATCCGCCTGCCAATGCAGGGGACATGGGTTTGATCCCTGGTCTGGGAAGATCCCACATGCTGCGGAGCAGCTAAGCCCGTGCGCCACAACTACTGAGCCCGAATGCCACAACTACTGAAGCCCGCATACCTAGAGCCCGGGCTCCGCAACAAGAAAAGCCACCACAATGAGAAGCCCACGCACCACAACGAAGATTAGCCCCTGCTCGGCGCAACCAGAGAAAGTCCGCACGCAGCAATGAAGACCCAACACAGCCGTAAATAAAATAAATAACTTTATATATATATAAAAAAGATAACTTTGGTGCTTGAGCCTGAGACTGAGCAGAGCCTTCTGATGGACGACAAGAAGCTCCACCAGAGAGAAGAAGCCTGGTGGGAGGAGCACACCTTCAGACCATTGCTAGACAGAGTGTGAAATGCCATGTACATCTTTGACTTTTCTTCAGATGCAGGGCTCTGTGACTCAGTCTTGTAGTATTTTCTTTATTTCATACATAAACATTTTGCTGGAAGATCTCAGTAAGGTTGTGTATAAAGATGACAGGAAGCATCCAGCTCTGTTAATGGTGCATCTTAGTGTGGCATAAGGACATTTGTCACTCCGGTGCACTTCTCTGTGCTTCCCACCCCAGATATTTCCGGAAATCCAGTTAATCTTCTGGGAAATTAACCAGCAGTAAGATTCTGCAGTCGTCCTAGTCTAGACTCTGATATTGATCATGGAACAGACAAATTGGAGGAAGGAGGTAAAGTGGCCTTCTTATGTCTTAGACTTAAGTGCAAATACTCAGTGGAGAGCGACCTTTAACAAATGCAAATCTACTTTAAAAAGCATCACATCTGTGACTCTTCAAAGCGTGTGCTAATGGTCAGCTAGATGTTCCCCTCTCAGCTTCCTCTGATTCATTTAAGAAAACTCCTGAGAGCCCACTAAAGGGTTTTATATGTTTCTCATTGATGTTTGCTTTTCAGATGTTTGTCAAGTTCAGACATTTGTATTGGTCCTATTAGTGTTTAAAGGATTCAAGCAGAGAAAATGACCCACAATAAATGGACCAAAATAGAGACTCCTAAAGACTATGTATGCTAAGCCCAACATGTTATAGCCCCAGAAAATTTGAGTTCCCCCAAAACTGAGGTGTCAAAATGGCAGATGGGTTAAGCACCTGGACTTTGAATCTTAGCCCTGCCACGTACTCGTTGTACATCATTGACCCTTTTATTTAAATTCTATACATAGGAAATAATGCCACATCTACCTCATAGATATTATATACACATCTAGCATATAGGCATTCAACAAATAATAGTTATTTAATTAGAAATACTTATCAAACACCTGGTTCTAAATAAATCTAATATGTTCTATATCGAGACCACAGAACAATAATTACTGAAATGTATGAATCCTTATTTCCTTATCATTTTATTGCCAATGCTAACCATTAAATTGCAGTCCTTCTCACTTGACTATGGTTTTAAGGCTTACAATAAATCACAGATATAAAGTATTAGAGTTGTAAAGACCTAAGAATCTTAGGGATCCTCAATCTAACCACCCACAGAATGTTAGCACTATTTCTTTAGTAAACTTGGTCAATGATAATCCTGTAATTACATGCAAAACCATACTGAGAGCCCAACAGACACCCAGACAAATTATTACATGATAAGGAACTGAAGGTAGACTTTTATTCCCTCAGAACAGATGAAAAGTACCTCCTATGACTTCCATATACAAACTGGAGACTCGCCACCAGGAGCCACTCAGAACACAGATTCTCTACAACATCTTACAGAAAGACCCGAATGAATTTTTTGGACAACCCAATATTTGAGAGCAGATTTCTCTTTCTCTGTGGTCTTCTTTACTCTTGAAAAAGGTCCCTCATTTCTTAAAGCCAATCTTTGTGATTTCTAGACCAGGTCTACTCTTACCCCACACCGCCTACCATACTGGATACTCACACTTGCACTTGCTCAAATTCATTGATGTCTCTTAGGCAGAATTGCCAACAGTATCCTCAGTTGTGGTGGGAAGATGTGTAAGATGGCCATCTATTCAATATATTTCTGTGAATGGAATTCATGGCATCATCCTAAATGTTGGACTTTAATTTTCTAATTCACCTCTTTGGTTTCTTCCAAAATTTTAATTTTTAAGGAAATTTTGAATTGTATAATCTTTTTTTTTTTTTTTTTTTGGCGGTACGTGGGCCTCTCACTGTTGTGGCCTCTCCCGTTGCAGAGCACAGGCTCCGGACGCACAGGCTCAGCGGCCATGGCTCACGGGCCCAGCCGCTCCGCAGCATGTGGGATCTTCCCGGACCGGGGCATGAACCCGTGTCCCCTGCATCGGCAGGTGGCCTCTCAACCACTGCGCCACCAGGGAAGCCCTGTATAATCTTTATATTTCATATTTCTCCCTTCTATGGCATCTCCTAAATAACAGACAAAACTATTAAATAGTTTTTAGTCCTCATTCTCTGCTTGAGACACTTCTCCCCTGTGACACTGAGCCACTATTAATATTCTTCAAGTATAGCCACTCAAACTTATTCCACAAGTCATCTGCCAATAATGTCATCCTGGGCAAAACTTGTCAAAACGTCATCCATGGGGACATCAGAAGACACTTTACCAGAATTTTTTCCAAAGCATTATTCAAGTGAAAAGGTATTTGGATTGTATTTTTGGTTGAATTGTCATGTAACAGTCCTGTATTCTCAGAATTTAATACTCATAAATCTTGGAGTCTTAGAAAAGTATTTTTATAGATTGCAACTTGGAATTCTCAAACAAATCCCATCCTAGGTGTTAAGGTAGATTAGATCAAAAGTTCTTAACGAATCCATGCATGGACCTCAAAAATTATAGTTCTCCTAGGATCACAGGCAACATATTAAATTATGTGCATATGTGTGTTTTTCTTGGAATAAAGTCTCCAGCTTAGAAGAGTCCCATACACAAAAATTACCATTGAACAAGATTAAGTGTAATTAAAAATGCCCCAAATTTAAACCTGTCTTATTCCCACTATATTTTCTATTTGTGCTCTGCAGCAAGACACTTGCTATCCCACTTTTATTCTCCATTCCTTCCTGATGGCCCAAGATAGCCAAATGCACTCTGCTTACGCCTACAAGGATTACTGTGTTTTGAAACAGTGGCACATTTAAACACGGACACCTTCAAAGATTGAATTTAACATAAATAAAACTTTCTTGAGGCAATCACAACTTCTTCCTGTGAATTAGTCTTCTGATATCTAGTGTTTATGAGAAGAAGGCATTTTTTTTTGTTGAACATGAATCACGAGGACAAGAATGAAGACATGCGGAGGATTTTTTTAGAAAATAGGGAAAACTAAGTGAACTGATTCTGGCTAGGGTACAATAAGCAAGACTAGTCCCTGAGTTAGTCCCTGGGGCTATGACACAAAGCATTTGGGTGCTCAGGAGGGAAATGTCATTTTCTGGGAGATGGGTAAAGTCTACATGGATGGCTAACTATGAATAGAGTGAGCAACCTGAGTCAATATCAGGGATTGGAAGACAGACAGAATCTCTCTTGTTCCTGTAGCACTTCCCAGCGTAATTTTAATTATATACACAATCTCATTTTAAACACTGACTTTAGACTCTAACCTGTTGAAAGACATGAACTCACTGTTGCTATATGAAAAAAAAAGACTCGACTTGGAAAGAGTGTAGGAAGGAGGAATACTGCTAGACAGGAAAGAATTTGTCTCAAGAATTAGAGACAAAGACAGAGACTCTACTCAGGATTTCTGAGGTGAAAGAAGACCACTTTGTGGAAGGATTTCATATCCCTGACATTTTTTTTTTCCATGTGCTAGTTTGTGTACTGAGATGCACAGGATGAAAATCACGTTTATTCAGTGGAGGTACATCAAATTTGTATTTTACTCAACTCTCTAGAAAGACTTTTCTGACTACTTAGATTTAAATGCCCCTTTTGGTACTCCTATGTCATTGCAATCCAAGGTAGCAATTGGTAAGAAATGGTTAAGATCATTTCTATATGTTCTGATATATTAGAGGGAAAATCCACATTAGCTATAAAATTTAAAGAAAGGATAAATAAACACTTAGTGGATTAGCACATAGCTTATTCCTTACTTACTGCATGGGCCTATGGAGATCTCTGGCTCTCCTGGGTAGCTCTCCTTTAAACAATGATTCAGTGATCCTAGCTCTTCATAACTTATGATGTCACTGTTTTCAGTATATGACTTCCACCGTTACCATAGAATGGGTGATTAGTCAGAAAGTTTTATGGTTCCTTTCCAAATGGTATTCACCACTTCTGTTCACATGCCATCGTTCAAAAAGTAGTCACATAGATATATACCCATATGGTAGTTCTATTTTTAGTTTTTTGAGGAACATCCATACTGTTTTCCACTATGGCTACACTAGTACACATTTCCACCAACAGTGTACAAGGGTTCCTTTTTCTCCATATACTTGTTAACATTTGTTATGTGTGGTCTTTTTGACTACAGCCATTCTGACAGGTGTAACCTTTACCAAGAAGGCAAAGGGCCTCTAGCCCACCCTCTATAGACTTGTATTTAAGCTGGAAAAACAAAAACAAAAACAAATTGTAGTTGTAAACTACTAAGATTTCAGCAGTGTTTGTTACCACAGCAAACCTTAGCCCATCCTGACTGCACATCTACCCAAAAGAAAAGCAACTTTAGGCTAATTAGCAATCCATGACATGTATGGTTTAGTAAGCATCACATGCATAAGATCTCTTTGATTAGCAAATGCTCAAAGCCCATTCAATTTGGCTCGTATAAGAGGATAGGGTTCACACACAGCTGGACCCAGGAGCTGGAGTGCGGTCACTGAGAATCATATTCTTTCTTTTTCCCTTTATAGCTCTTCTGCCTCCTATAGTGCTTTTATTCCCAGGAAGCCTCTTCTAATTCGGAGGGCAAGATGGCTTTAGGCTCATACTTTACCAGATTAGCAACTTCAGTGAAAAAGGAAAATCTCTTTCCTGATAGTTATAGGAAAAGTTGCAGGTATTTCTCTCACTGCCCTGTTGGGATCACATACTTATCTCTAAAGCAGGGGTAGCCAGAAGGATACAGTCCTCTCATTAGCCAAGTTTGGATCAGGTCACTACTCCAAGACTCAGGATTAGTTTCATCCCCACCCAAACTGCATGGACAGACTATGGGAAAACATGACTCCCAGAGGAAAATTGGAATGTCATAACCAAGAAGATGAATGGACGCTTGGGAGAAAATGCAAAAATGGTCACCAAAATGCATAATGCTTAAATAAGGGCACTGAACTTGGTTTTCTATAAGGTCTCTTCTAACTTTGTCTATGTCTCTGCTTTTCATTTCTTCAAAATTGTATGTTAATTTTTACAAACATGATAATTAGTCACTCTTTGTGATTAACTGTACTTAATAATAGCTACAGTTTAATGTTTCAGTATAATAAAATGGAAAACCATTTCATTCTCTTTTTTCTGTTATTAGTCTCTTCTATATAGGCATTTTTCCACACCCAGTGGCATTATATCCTAACTGCAAGAAAAGTAGCTAGGGGTGATGTAAACCCTATTGTGAGCACTGGCTCCACAATCTCAAAGCTGTAAAGTGACCACAAACCACATAGGGGCAATAAAGTTGGCCCCTTCTTTCTATTCAGGGATACTGTGAGAATAAATGTTTGTAAACTCTTTAAACCCTTCAGAGAAAAGGTGCTATATAAATCCAAGTGATTATTCATACCATTATCCAACACAAATTGAACGTCCATCCCCTGGAGACTGTTTCATTGCTAATTTCGCTGACAGCAGTTGATAAAGTTGACGTTTGGTTTTAATGGCACTGGCTAATAAGCTGTCAGAAGGTTTCACAATCTTATCAAGTAATACATTACATTACAAATATTAAAAATTACTCTTGGAGTTAACATAATCTACTTTGGACACTCCATTGAATTAATCTGATAGGTTATGCCAAGTTTTGTTCTTTCCTTGTTACCCTAGGGAGACTTACATAGTCATTGGATATGGGAATGAATGTTTATAGAGTTCTGTACATTTGTGTGTGTGTGTGTTTGCTGCATATGTACTTCTGATGATGAATACTCAGCCTGCATCAGAGTAACTGGTATTTTGGCTTGATGCTTTGAACTTTTGAAAATACACACAAACCTGCATCACCTGGTTCTGCCCAGATCCCTGGAGAGCTTTCAGGTTTTGAGACTACGCCAATCGTTTTTATGGAAAGAGTGTAGCATTTAGAAAAAACCTGAAGATGAAACCACAATAATTGCTTCTATTTATTGAGAGTCTCCTCTGGATTAGTGCTTTTCATAATCATTCATTTTATCCTTGCAACAACCCTTTAGAGATAATTTTATCAATTTAAACTCATACTTTCAAGTGACAGAAAACCCAGCTCAGACTGGCTCAAACAAGAAAGAAAATTTATTAACTTGCCTGCAAATTCAGGGCAGAATCCAAGAGCCATAGACATGGCTCAACCAAGGTCTCAAATGATATCCCTGGGATCTTTTTCTCCATCTTCATCTTCTAGATAGACTCTGTTCTCAGAGTCCTTGTGGTGAATGATAGCACTTAGCTCAAACTCACAAATATAGCACTCAATCCGGCAGACAAGAGAATCTATTCATTCCATCAGCTCAGAAAATATCTACCAGAATTCAATTTTCCTGGTTTCGATTGGCCAGACTTAGATCATGTGACCAGCTCTAAGCCAATCATCAAAGCCTGAGGGATGATGCTCTAGATTGTACTGATTGGCTTAGCCTTAACCTAGGTCACCTGTTTGTACCCTGGAGGGGAAAGACAGAGACAAATTCATTCAAAGCCCAAGAACCAAGAGTGGGGTGGAATCGTACCATCAAAACAAAATTGTGATATTGTTGCCATAACAGTGGAATGGAGGGAAAGAATGGATGCAAGGTAGGAATATCAATAAATATCCATTACAGATTGACACTGTCTTCGTTTTACCCAGGAGGAAACAGAGGCTCAGAGAAGCTAAGTGACTTACATGATATCATACATCTAATGAATGACACGGCCAGAATTTGAAACAAAGCCCCTGTGTCTTAAAAGTTAATGTTCACTGTTGTCTTCTGAGACACAGTGAAGTGATAGCCTATATGGGAAGCAGCATATCTTACTGAGCCTGAGAAAGTCTGGTCCCAGTGTCCACTCTGTTTGGGACAGAGAGAGCTAGAAAGCAGTGTCATCTGTAGTGCTGTTCATCTACACTGTATGCCAGCCATGAAGCTAGATCAGAAGGAGAATCAAAGAACTTGCATTCAGTGGAGTGGGAGGAAATTGGCATCAAATGCTCTGTCCAAATTCCTGTAACCTCCACCTTCCAGGGATGACTGGGAAGGTGGTGTATACACTATACTGCTATAGAAAAAAGTTATTTTCAGGAATGTGTTTCATCAGGAATACATTTTTCACATCCCTTAACATATTGAGAATGTTCAAAAAGGCCTCATAATCACTATCATCAAAGTATATCGTAATTACCCATCCTTAAACAGACCAAGGAACCTTGGTAATGAACTCATTCAAATCTCTTAATGCACATGGATTTGTACTACAACTGTCCTTACACCCGGGAGCTAATATATGTGATAGTTCTTTGTAAAATATAGAGTCTTCTACACATGAATGTGATTATCATTCCTGTTTCTAAGATTACAACTTTAGACCCCCCAAAATGATGCTATAAACACATATGCTTAAGATAAAGTAAGCAAAAACAAATTAAATGAAGTCAAGTCATTTAATAACACTAGTGTTGGGAATGGAATAATGTCCAATAATTATACCAATGCAAATAAGAACTTTACAGAACAGAATAGTATGAATTTATGTAGATTTAGGACTGAACATTCAAAGGTATGCTATAACCAAATATCTGAAGCACATTTCTGATGAAAAGGTTAGATGAACAGAAAAAGTGGTCAGTGAGGTGTTTAGTGAAGAGAGGATGGTTATTGAAAGCAGTAGCTATATTGTTACTAATTTGACTAATACCAAGATGATATAGCTGTTGCTGACTCTCCCAGTGGCAAATCCATTCTGACTAACTTCCTGTCAGCCAGGCCAGCCGAGGTCTCTCTTCTATGGAGACTTACTTCACTGTGCCATAGCGGATTTGCAGGCAAACTCTGTCTCCAGCTAAAACAGAGAAGGTTGACTGTTCTCTCTTGTAGGGCCTTAATGTCAGTCCAGTGAAACCTAAAGAAATAATCTGATGTGATTAGAACACATAATTAGAAACTGATATAGCAGGGACTTTTATATGTAATTATTCATACGTTTACTCAGTAAACATTATTTGAGCAGCTAGGAAGCACTGACACCATGCTGCGCTGTGGTGAGTTCTGGAAAGCCCTGAGGTGTGGACATTGCTGCTCTAGCATGCATGCGATTATGTTAAAGAAAGACGTGTTTTTTAAATCAATATCTGATAAGTGCTTTGACCGACATAGGAACAGAGAAAGATGGGAACATGGAGAAGGGAACAGTTTGGCTGCACAGGAAATAAACAGGCTTGGCCGGCCTTGACTTTCTTTCAGGATGAGTCATAGTTTGCCTCCTAAATAGACTACTTGGACTAAACCTCTCACTTATTCTAATTTTCAGTACACCCCACTGCTTCCAACCCAGTTTTGCTGAGCTCTCTAAATTCCTGACACACTACTCTCTACCGACTCTTCTCACTTCCTCAGATACAATGAGGCGATGTGATGAATTGAGCCTGATAGCCTTGGGCTTGACTTTTGTTCATGTCACTACCGATATACCCTTGAGCCAAAAGAGTAAACCTCTCTTTAGTAGTTCTCAGACTTCCCTGGTGGCACAGTGGTTAAGAATCCGCTTGCCAGTGCAGGGCACACGGGTTCAAGCCCTGGTCCGGGATGAGAAAGTCCGCGCACAGAAACAAAGGCCCAAAGCAGCCATAAATAAATAAATAAATAAAAATCGCTTTTAAAAAAACCTCTCTTTAGTAGTTCTGCATCAAATGAGCCTTCCGGGAATGGATGTTGAGACAGAGTTACAAGTGCAAGAGGCTTATGGAGTGGGTGGTGGGAAGAAGCCTGTGAATGGTAACAAGGGGAGGAAGTAGGACAGGGCAGGGAGAGCCTCTGACTGCAATGCAGATCTGACAAAGTCTCAGCCAACCCCTCAGAGAGCACCAGAGCAAAGACTACCTGTTAGAGCACGGACATCCCTCCACAAGCCACCACTGGGCAAAAACGATTAGGTCCTAATGCCCTGGCCAATTAGGTACAGCCTTGTACCTAAGGTACAGCCTTGCTCAAATGCCCTGGCCAATCCAAGGGTTCTATAGCTAGAGTATGTCATCTGACGTCACTCCCCACAAATAAACAGCAAGTTCTTGACTGAAGAGCTATCTCAGCCCTGCACCTCAGTGGTGGCCACCGATTCTCAAAGACTTGCTATAGCGCCACTTTCTCTCTAGTGATCACTGAGTTAGCATATGAATGGTTATGCTTCACAATGACTGGAAATTTGACTCTAAATCTATCAATAACCCATAGGCAGGTTAAGCAACCTCAACTACTCCACATTTCAAACAGCTGAAATTAGTTAAGGTGTCAAAAAAAAAAAAAGAACTATGACCACCAAATGTCATTTGTTCGTATGCACAGACACAAAATGATCTTAGTTTTCACAACAAGCTGTTATTTTGAGACCTGCATAGGCAATCATGAGAATGTTTATTGTGTGAATAACTTACAGCTTATCATATCACATAGTGGAGAGAGACAGGGCAACAACAGGCAATAGTGGAGAAGGAACGTATTTACAGTCAAAGCTAGGTTTGAATCCCAAACCTGCCATGAAAAGCTATATGTCTTCAGGAAAAATTACATAGTTTATTTGAACCCTAGTTTTCCTCACCTGTAAAATAGAGTTAATAATACACATCTCATGGCCTGTGCGTATAGTGGAAGAATCTCTATGATGTGTTGATTCCTAAGGACCCCTGGTTGTTCCTGACTGTTCTGCAGCCATTTTCTACCTAACGATGCTTGGAAGGAAGACATCACTGTCAAGCTCTGAGTTCCGAAATAAAGTGCTGTCTGCTTAAGTCTACAGGGAGATAATAACCTTGAAACCCAGACTGATTCAAGAAAAAGAAAACGGTGTCTCAGAACTCCCACAGTTTTTTTTTTTTCTTGCTTTTTTCTCTCTCTTATTTATGTCTTTAATATGTAAGGACCTGGAACTTGGAGGAGTCACTGTATGGAAATCACAGAGAGGGGAGAATAAAGGACAAGACGTGGGGGAAGCCACACTTTAAAAGGAGAAGAAATGTTCTCCTGATTACACAAAGTAACTTGGAAAAATTTAGAATGAATGAGACCAGATGCTCCCTGGCTCTCTAAGAAGGGAGCTAGGACAATCCACCCACGCCAGGACTGGGTGCAGTGACTGAACCTCAGGATTGTAAGTAGAGATCCAAAGACACAAGGCCCAGAGATGGTGTTGTCTCTCTATAGTTACTACCTCCAAGGTCCAGCATGATCCCTTGTGGATATATAGCTTTACCCACAACTTTATAAGTAGTAACTTTATTAGACTCTACATACATTATCCTAATTTCCACATACCATCTGGGAATACTGCTTTTACAGATGTTAATATCATAATGTCAGAAGATCACACCTACCTAGGAAGATGATAGAAACCAAAGGCTTTTCTTAGACCACGAGATAGCAAAGAGGTTAGAATTGTTTTGGAAAATAGAAATGCATACTGAAATATCCTAGTTTCTTTGTCAGACCGAGTTCTGACAAATATGACAGAACTTTTTAACTAAAAAAAATAAAAGTCATATTCATTTTCAAATTCAAAGTTAAAAAAAAATAATAATTTCTTTTAAAATAGGTTTCTTTTCCTGTTTCCTTCCCAAATAATTTAATGCAAAATGATTCGGTGGGGCTGAGTAAGGCAGGTGTCTGTGGGTGGAAGAGGCAGATTAAGGTAGCCCAGCACAGGAGTTAGAGTCTGAG
The DNA here is from genome assembly GCF_949774975.1 of Lagenorhynchus albirostris. Classification (NCBI taxonomy): domain Eukaryota; kingdom Metazoa; phylum Chordata; class Mammalia; order Artiodactyla; family Delphinidae; genus Lagenorhynchus; species Lagenorhynchus albirostris. The sequence continues at coordinate 70,452,108 of NC_083111.1, read as the reverse complement.
CAGAGTAAGCAGAGTATCTGCCTGGCAGGGCTGCCCAGCACAGAGGATGGGAGCCCAATCAGGTGTTGGAGGGCACCCCAGGCGAGGGGCAGCCTGCCAAGGATGTCAGAGTCTGACTGGCCTCTGGAAGGCATTTGTGTGGGAGTGTTACCCTGCGGGGTTACTGGAGCCTGAACAGGGTAAGAGGAACCTACACGTAGGGGGATGGTGGTATGGGCAATCAGGTACAGGATGTCAGAGTCCAGGAAGAGTGAGGAAACATTGATGTTGAGGGCATCCCAGCACAGTGTCAGAGCCTGAGAAGGCAGGGGAGGGTTTCTACGTGGAGGAAGAGGTTGGCCCAATGCAGGGCACCAGAGCCTGGGCAGGGGGAAGAAGGTATCCATACAGGCGAACGGCAGCAGCAGCCCAGCCTGGGAGATTTGAGCTCAAGCGAGGAGAGGAAGGCATCTATGCAGCAGAGAGAGGAATAGAAATGTAGGCAGAGAGGTGTCTCATAACCTGGGCAGGTGAGGAGGGTCCCCAGAAGGGATTGGGGCTTGGCTGTGATAGGGGTCCACTGGAGGGTATGAGAGCCCAAGCAGGGTGAACAGATGATCTTTGCAAAAGTGAAGGGTGGCCCTTGTGGCAAGGGATGGTTTACATGCAGAGAGAATGATCAAATAAGTAAATGCATTAAGGGTAATGGATTCGAGATTCTCACTATTAATAATAGAAAGAGAGTTCTAAATATAAAAAGAGAGGAAACCAGAATGAACCCTGGAGTGTCAAATTGGAATTGGAGGTGCTGATATAATCTCATGTTTTTTAATATATAAATAGATGAACACAGCAATGAGGATGATGTAAACGTGTATGTGTGTATATCTAGAGTATGTGCATATATTCCCTATCTCTGTCCACAGAAAGGACCTAAGAGCTGAGTCATCCCAGTAGCAATGATCAAACATAGCAGTTGCATCTTGGTTTCTAAATAGTACTGTTTGCCAGTAAAAGGAGTCAGAGTTACTTGGAGAAATGGCTGAATCTAGGGCTGAGACAGGGACAGTACAGAATGAGCCTGGAGCACCTTTTTTTGGCCAGTATAAAGAAGTATGCAAAGATGGATGGGAACATATCAAGAGGACACATGTGCCAACCTAGAAGGGCTCCCATTTGTCAAATCACAGATAATTAGAGCATCAAGAAATAATAAGAGTAATGGACTATGACCTATTGAATAAAAGAAGAATCCAAGTGTCTACACTGATGTAAGTATATCAATGAATAAATTGAAAGGTTGATGAATAATGGGATATCTACATAGTTTCATACATAATACCTCCCTTCAAAACACTCATTAACCACAAAGGAAAGAGGAATAATTTTACAATGGAGAAGACCGATAGAGTCCACTTAATCAAGTGGTCAATGTTAATATCCCTAGTAACAGGACAAGTGGAAATGATGTGTGACCTGACAGGAAGCAAGAAGAAGGACACAGCACCAGTTCAATGGTCTTCCTACCAAAGGTGCATATCATGAATCTACTGACAAAGAAACGGCAGACCAACCCATATCAAGGGACGTCCTACAAAATAACTGGCTGGTAACATTTCAAAAATATCAAGGTCATTAAAGTGCAAGGAAGACTGAGAAATTGTTCCAAGCTGAAATAAACTAGAGACATGCTATCTAAAAACAACTATTGTAGAACACTTGGAGAAACTTAATTGGGGCTTGAGGATTAGATAGCAGTGATGTATCAATATTACCTTCTGATTTTGACAGCTATTTTGTGATCATAGAGAAGAATGTTCTTATGTACAGAAAATAAATATTGAATGATTTGAGGGTGATGGGACATCATGTTGGCAAATTACTCTCAAATGGTTTCAGGGGGGGGAAGGGAAATTCTTTATGCTGTACTTCCAAGTTTTATTTAAACTTGTTATTGTCTGGAAATCACTCTGAAAAAGTTATTGGAAGATTTCATCACAATCTAGCACTAAGTCTACTACCCCTCAGTCGTTTTGAATATGCAAACTTTGTCTTTAGTGAGTATTTTTGCCTTTTTTAGCTCCTTCAGCAAAAAGAACTCAGATCCATTCTTAGGAAGATAATCTGGGTCATATAATTTATAGGGTAACAGTTGGCAACATGACAACCCCAGTGAGATTTCTCTCTCTTTTTTTAGCTAACCACTTCTACTTAGAAATAAAACTTTAAATATTCTGCTCTGACCTTTTTGCCTCAGAGGAGAGTTTAATTACCTGCCCAGTTTACATAAATTATGTTGCCTGTTTGTCTAAAATTGAATCCTGGGCAGAGATCAATATGGCCTCAGAAAAGCCAGAGCAAATGACTTCTCTCAAATGCCATCAAAGGTCACCAGAACCTTTCCTGCTTGGATGGGGACACATTCTGTTCGACAACCTGGAGCGTGTCACAGGCCTGCTGCCTGCTGCCTTGGGTACCAACAACAAGAGCATGATTGATCATCAGTTAGAGGACACTGGGTACAAACTCCCTCAGGAGTCAGCTCTGTGGAATTAATTGAATACCATGATGAGTCTGATTCATCATCCTCCAAAAAGAAAGGGGAAAATGGCACAGAACACACCCAGAGCTTGATGCATGAGGTTTCGTGGAGGTTAACTGCAATTTAGATTCAAGATCCTGACGGTCACAGACAGTGCATGTGCTATTTGGGTGCAGATGCATAAAATAATCCAGGCAAAAAGTACCTTTCAATCTCTTCATTCTTCTTCCTCTTAGGAAGGAGTTACTGGTGACGGCCAACTATGTGTCTGGCTCTATTCAAATAATCACATTACAAAATATTTCATGGTAGAGGTATAAATAAAGTGTAAAATGATTTTAGACAGCAATAGAATTTTCATCTGGGAGATTCAGAGAAAGCTTCATAGAGGGTATAATGTTTGATTGGTAACTAGAAGGGATATAACTGTAACGAATATTTGGAAAATGAATGCAAGAGGAAATAGCAAGAGCGATGTGACAGGAACTGTGTAAATTTGAAGCCCAGGAATTACTTCGATACAACCAGAGCCACAGGGAAATAGTATTGGAAAGAGAGAACAGCTCATGGATGCTGAAGTAAGAGCCTAAGAAAAAATATGCATGTGGTGTAAAGCCAGAGGGAGAAGAATCAACAAAGAAGAAACAGAAACATGTAGAAAAGTTGGAGATTTCCATTAGCTTAAAGACAAAAGAAGGAGAGGAAAAAGTGCTGAACAAGGTCAAAATGTACACAGTGGTCAAGATAGTAGAACTGAGAAACCACCGATAATGTGATAGCAAGAGCAATTCCAGCCTCAAAAAACATGGAGAACATCAGATCTCAAGGGAGAGGAAGAAACTGTATTGAAAGTCAATGTAGTAGGTGTGAATTGACCTTTCTCATAGTTTGGTGGTGAATGGAGATAGGATGGAAGTAAAGATAGAAGTGCAAAGAGGAAGAAGAAAAAGAGAGGTAAGGGGATTGATCTGCTAATGAAAAGCAAACCATCGTGGTAGGCAGAAGGGTTGGCTGCAACATAGAGAGATTGGTGCTCTAAGGAAAATAGCTGATAACTGTTATATCAAGTTCTCAAGGGGGTGATGAGAGGAGATAGAATTGAAAGTATAAGAGTATCTTTTCCAGCAGAAGAAGGAAAGAAACGATAAGAAATTTTAAGATAGGTATGATGATGAGCGTTGTGGAAAAGAGATGAAAAAATCCAAAATATGTGACTTTACAATTTTATATACATTAACAGGTGAGATAAATGTGCAAGAAGAAAAGGAGGTGTAAGTAAGGAGAGGTGATTTGTGGGATACACAATCAATTGTGAATAGCAACTCTTGTGGGGGCACAGATTTCAATCAAATGCAGAAAGCTTTTGTGTTCATAGAATAATGAACCATATTAGGGCAGGATGAGGTAATTATTGTAAATTACTGTAACAAAAAGAACCCAGAGAATTCATTGGCTTACAGAACAAGATGTCTATTTCTTTCTTATGCCCAGGGTGGGGTATCCAGGTTATCTGTGGCTCTTCCCTACTCAGCCACTTAAAAACCTAGGTTTGCAATGACTTTGTCATGTTCAACATGTGACTTCCAAGTTTGCTCTGTGTCACCATCTCAGTAGAAAAGATCTTAGAAGAATTTGCATGGGAGGTTTTATGTCCAGACCTGGAGGTGGAACACATCATTTCTGCTCATATTCCATTAGCTAGAAGCCAGTTCCGTGGCTGACCTGATGTGGGTGAACAGCTAGTAGGCTCTGTGGAGAAATCTATGACTCTATGCTAAGAGATCAGGACCCATGTTAATATGCCAGATCTCCTAAAGCTTAGAAAGTTCTTCCCCAAAGACAGACATACTAAATTATTCATGATATAAGCTTCAAAGTTTGTAGAACATCAAGGGCCACAGGCTTGCTGGAGCTCTCCTTGGTGCTGAACCCTGTATAGCTGCCTGGATCTCTCCAATATAAATAAGATTCCCACAGAAAAGGGTAAGGAGCAACATGGTACATAGACCTTGAGGTGATACATTAAAATTAATATTGTTGCTCATACAGAAATTTCCACTGAACACTTTGTTTGTCCACTTGATGAGAATTATTGAATGAAGGAGTGAAAAGAACCTTGGACTGAGAATTAAATAATCTGGGATATAGTCCAGATGTTGTCACTAATTCTCCAATGATCTAGCCAAGTCACTTCTTTCTTCTGCTTCTCAATTTTCCCTCTTTTACATGCTGCTAACGGGCTCAGTGGATCTTTCCTAGTTCAAAAATAAATGTGTAGTAAGTCCTTTTAGAGTTGACAATGTTTTCTTGCCTCTATCTCATGAAGGAAGAGCCCCAAGTAAGTGTTCAGCTCTAAGACATTCTCAAACACTGATGTCTGGAATAAAAATTATAACTCCTTTGTGGAAGGTAGTTTGGTACAGGTTTCGAGAGCCTTAAGTAAGCTCATGATGAAGGAAATACAAGAAACCTTGGTGTCTGCAGAGAATTATATATAATTACATATAATAGAGAAAATTAAAAGAAATCAAAATGTCCAAGTTCAATAGGAATATTAAATACAAGGAATATATGCTGTCATTAAAAATAGGGGTTTTAAGGTTTAGTTAACATAATGAATATTGAGGAGTCATTAAAATGTTTGGTTAATTATTTAAGATAATAGAAGTATGCCATAAGTTTCATCTCTAAAAATGTCAGCCCCTCCCAATACTCTCTTGCATTTCCCCTTAGCTCCTATTACCACCTGAAATCTATACATTCTGCTAATCGTGTTTATTTTTGTCTCTCCAAACTGGGATGTATGCTTCATGAGGGCCGTAATATTTTTGTCTCTTTTGCCCCTTGTTTTAACCCCCATTTCCTAGAAAATTACTTGGAAGAGAGTTCCTATTCAATAGCTATTTGCCGAATGAATAATTTAGTGTCAAGTGAAAATGCAGATAAACTTAGATACAGAGCATGATGACTCTAATTTTATAAAGTTAACATGTATGTATATGTGAGTCCGAATATGTCCTGGCTATTTACCATAAGTTTATTTTGTCTTGAAATGCAAAAGTAAAAAAGAGGTATAAAAGACACTCATTTGGGGGCTTCCCTGGTGGCGCAGTGGTTGAGCGTCCGCCTGCCGATGCAGGGGACACGGGTTCGTGCCCCGGACCGGGAGGATCCCACATGCCGCGGAGCGGCTGGGCCTGTAAGCCATGGCCACTGAGCCTGCGCGTCCGGAGCCTGTGCTCCGCAACGGGAGAGGCCACAGCAGTGAGAGGCCCGCGTACCACAAAAAATAATAAAAACAAACAGAAAACAAACAAACAAAAAACCCTCAACAGCTTACCTTCACACTCAGAATAAAATCCAAACTCCTTATAAACTATCGCCTAAAGACTCTGGACAAATCCCCTAACTTCATCTCTTGCCCTCCCACTTTCACCTCACTTTATTGTACTTTTTCCCTTGTCCTCAAAACACAAGATTTTAGGTTTCTCTCACACCTTTGTACTGATTTCCCCCTGCCTGAAGTGCTTTTCCTTCATATTATTTCAAGCTGGCTGCTTCTCATTTTCTAAGCCTCTAATCAATATCACTTCTCAGAGAGGTTTCCAGGACCACCCATCCATGCCAGTTCCATGTGAGTCACTGCCTTCCTACTGCCTCAGTCATTGAAGTTAAACATTTATCTTTGTCTGAAATTGTGCACTTATTGTGTGTATCTGTCTCTTCCTCTAAAAATTAAGTTTCCTGGGGGCAGGAAAATTATCTGCCTTCTCTATATTCCAAAACCTAGCATGGATTTATAGACTTACTCAACAACTATTTGTTCAGTGAATGAATCAATGATTCTGACTTTTGCTCATAACTGCTCCAAGGTGTAGTATTTCTCCTACTCCATCCTTAGTATCTTCCATTCCCATTCCTGCTAATTAACCTCATTTTGGATCTTTGACCTTACTTTCATAAGAGTTTTTCAGTCTTATTGAGGTATAATTGACAAATAAAATTATAATATATTTAAAGTATACATCATGATGATTTAATATACATACACATGTGAAAGGATTTCTCCCATCTAGTTAATTATCATATCCATCACCTTACATATTTATCTTTTTACATTTTGGGTGAGAACGTTTAAGTTCTACTCTGTTAGCAATTTCAATCACACAGTACAGTATTATCAACAATAGTCACCATATTATATTCAATACACTGGATCCTCAGACCTTATTCATCTTGTAACTGAAAGTTTGTACTCTTTTACCAAACTATCCCTATTTCTCTGATCCTCCAGCCCCTGGCAACCATTCTTCTATTCTCTGTTTCTTTGAGTTTCACTTTGTTTTTTTTTAATTCCACATAGAAGTGATACCATGCAGTATTTGTCTTTTCTCTGTCTAGCTTATTTCACTTATGCATAATGCCCTCAAGGTCCATCCATGTTGTTGCAAATGGCAAGATTTCCTTCTTTCTCTGAAGGCTGAATAGTATTCATATATGTACATATAAAACATCTTTATTCATTCACTCATTCATGGGTACTTAGGTTGTTTCCATATCTTGGCTACCATGAATAATGATGCAATGAACATGGTAGTGCAGATACCTCTTCAATATCTAGCTTTCAGTACTTTTGGATATATACCCAGAAGTGGAATTGCTTGATCACATGGTGATTCTATTTTTAAGTTTTTGAGGAAGCTTCATACTGTTTTCCATCATAGCTGCACCAATTTACATTCCCACCAAGAATGCACAAAGGTTCCTTGTTCTCTGAATCCTTGCCAACACTTGCTATCTTTTGTCTTTTTGATGACAGCCATTATAACACCTGTGAGGTGATATCTCATTGCAGTTTTGACTTGCATTTCCATGATGATTAGTGATAATGAGCACCTTTTTGTGTATCTATCGGCCATTTGTGTGTCTTCTTTGGAAAAATGTCTATTCAGTTCCTTTGCCCATTTTTAATCAGATGGATTGGTGGGGTGGGGGGTGCTACTGAGTTGTATGAATTCTTTGTGTATGTTGAATATTAATCCCTTATCAAATATATGATTTGCAAATAATTTCTCTGGTTTCTCTTCAAATCATATAAATCTTCCACCTTTTACTTTCATAAGATTTTGAAGCAAGGCTTGGACTTCAAATGATAACAGTATGGGTAAAGATATGAGAAGAGGACATTCCAGGATGAGGACATGTATGAGAAAAGGGATAGAGAAAGGTAAGGAATTTGATGATGTTCATTAAAAGCTATTGTAAAGTCTATAGTCATCACATTAATCAGAACTCTTGTGTTAATAAGGGACAGTGTTTTAAGCCAAAAAGGAAATTTATTACCTCATCTTACAAGAAAATTCAAGCATGGGCTTCAGGCATTGGTGCATCCAGGTGATCAAAGAATGTTATCAGAAATATTTTTTTTTAATCTTTCATACTGTTTCTTTTGTGTTGGCATTTTTTCAAGTAATCTTTTCTTCAGGCAAAAATGACCACCAATAATTTCATCTTAAATCCTAATAGCTTAACAATATAAATAAATTGATATCAATTCTTTCCTAATAGCTACAGAAACATTTCAAAAGGTTTCTGCTAGTCAGATGTACTAGTTAACCTATTGCTTCCTAACCAATCACCCTAAAACTCATCATTTAGGACAATGATATTTCATTATTGCTCATGAGTCTGCAGGTGGGACTAGTGGTTCTGATAGTCTCAGTGGGGCTCATTGGTGCATCTGAAGTCAGCTGTGGGACAGCTGGCTGCTGATCTCGTCCGGGCTCTCAACTTGTTTGGGCAACGGCAGACTGGCTGTTCTAGAGTAACGTTAGCTAGAACAACCAGGCTCTCCTCCTGTGTCTCTCACCCTCCAAAAACTTAGCCCAGACTTTTCTCATGGCAGGTGCATGGTTCTAAGAGAGAGGGTGGAAATACACAAGTCAAATTGAAGTCAATACTTAGAATTAGTACATTACTTCTGCTGCAATGTATTTGTCCTGTTAAGTCACAAAGCCAGTCCATATTGAAAGGACTGGGAGGAACTGGGAAGAGGTTTAAAGTCACATTGCAAGGGCATGGATACAGGGAAGGTGAAAAATTGAGATCATTTTTACAATCAGTCTCATACTGGACTTAGGTCAGAGTCCTATCATTAAATTAGTTCCTATGAACCAAGTGTGAACAGAAAGCTTAGCAGTAATGGTTTCTAAGGGAAAAGTGAAGGGCTGTTCCCATAAGAAGTGATGATTAGAAAGCAAACTCAGCCATTTTCCACTACATGGGATATACAAGCAGGAAGTCAGTTTGTCATAGTGTTTTAGAGCATAAGGTTTTGATTCAGACTGTTGATATTGGAATCATAACCCTGCCACTTCCTCTGTGTGTTTAAAACATTACCTAACCTCCCATAACCCAGTTTTCTCATCTGTAGGATAGAAATAATCACAGTTCTTCTCTCCTGGAGGTCTTTTAAGGATTAAATCAGACAATACAAGTTAAGTGCTTTCAAGGGAAACTGGTACTTAGTAAATGTTCACTAAATCTTAGCTGTTTTGTATTATTATTTGGCAAAAGTCGAGTTGTGAAATATTATGACAAAAAGAGCCACCTATCAGGAACATGATTTAAAGGAGAAAGCTTGACTTTCTTTACAATGATGGAGTGAGATTCCTCCCTTTCATTTCCACTATACTTGCCTTACTGAATTCAGTTTTTAGTATCATATTAGAGCCCCAGGGGGAAAATACCCTTCCATAAAGAAATTTAGGTAAATTTCAGGCTTAAGGAAACAAAAGCTATAAATATGAGTTTGTAGCAAGGACACAAAACTGTGTCAGCATGGTTCCAGGGTAGTATGGAGTTCATCATCAATTATTAAACAAGGTCAATATTTGTGGCACAGAGAAGGCTTTTAGCATATATTATTTATGCAGATGGTTGTAATAGGTTCTCCATCCTTGAACAGGGAGATTTGAGAGTGGAATACTATTAACAAGAAAACTACTTGGCACAGGAAATAGGATATCTTCTTTTCCAGGAAATAGTTTCTCTCACTCTCTCTTCACTATCTTATTTCTACAAAAGGAAAGAATCTCTAATAAATCTGTAATTACTATGCTTCTCCATGCCTTATATTATGGAGAAGGTGTATAGGGAAGGAAGAAGAAGGTTCTAGGAAAAAAATAATATTGGTTCTGGCCCTCAGGAAGCCTACAATCTGGCTGGGTAAATATAGTTTCAAGTATGAAGCAGGACAATGGTCTGTATTAACAAATGCTGTAACATGGAATACAGACAGATATTTAGGGGTTCAGTTCAGACAAGAAGTGATCAGCATGAGCTAAAAAATCATGATGGGCATAACAGGGGATGGCATTTCCCCCAAAGTGTGATTGGGAGGCAATGAATCCCACCCATTCAATAAACAGATACTAGCACAGGACAATGTGAGATCATGTCCCTATGGTCCATGGGAAGAGCATGCATTGTGATAGTCCATTGACAACCAGAGAGGTTAGAAAACATACAGGGCTTTTAATGGTTACCTGTTAAATGACCTGATGGGGAATTAGTTCTGAATGTCAAAAGATTAGTGTCCTTAAAAATGAGCAAAAAGAAGAGGCAAGGGGCAGAAATCAGAGCTCACAGAGATTGGAACCAGCTACATTGGACTCTTCCTCTCAATCCCAGCCCCTGCCCCACTTTGTTTGACTTCATCGATCCTCAGTATCCCCAACTGTAAAATGGAAATTGCAATAGTAGCTACTGCATATGGTTACCATGAAATCTAAGTAAAGCGGTTAACACAGTGCCTGCCACAGAATGATGATTCAATAAATGTTAGCGCTATTAACTTCTCTTATTATAGGTATAATTTGGGAAGTCATAGAGTCAGAATGTTAGAGCTGGAAAAAATATGACATGCCATCAAACCTAGCTCAGTATAATCTAGAGGTATGACGTTCTCTTCTAACCAGCTTGCTTCTGAAGACAAGGCGGAAACTCAACCAAGTTGACTGCGAGTTTTTTTATTTGCATTTATCTATTGATTTCCTCCATAGAGGGCTTTTATGAGACCAACTTAATACAGCATGTTTCCCCATTTTCATCAAGGATTATAAACAAGGTCAATCTATATAGAGATGGGCTTTCAGCAGAAAGAGTGATGTCATCATGCTCAATGAGTTTCATCGAAAGACTCTTCCAGATAATGATGAGAGTAAAATACGCCCAGGTTCCCCTTTTGTTCCTTTATTAATGAATTTGAGTCCACAGAAACTCAATAAAGGTGACAGAGAAGGCTCATGAGCATCACTGAAATCATCCTTACCAGGGGCAACCTGCATATCACAAAGCCAATTTTCCATTAATAAAAGACCATACCCAGAGCAGGATACTACGCTCTACTGCATTTGGACTATGTGTAGTAGAAGTGGTTCATCTGAGTGGTGGCAGAGTCCCAAGCATGCAATTTGAGCTCAGTTGCTACAGGATTTCATTGGCTTCACTCTGGTCTTGGCTCGGTCCCTTCCTGGCCCCCACTTTTGACCAAATTCAAACCCTCTTGCCTAGACTATTGAGAGAGCCCCATAGCTGGTTCTCCTACCTGTTTTCTCTTCCTATTACCAATCCGTTCTCCACAGGGCTGACCAAAATATCTTTCTCAAGCACAGACCTGCAAATTCCCTACTTTTTAAAAGATGCTCACTGGCTCCCCACTTCACCTCTTAGCTTTTATTGCCGCTGCTACTGTTGTTGCTATTATTGCCATTAGAATCACCATCATCATCATCATCATCATGATTATCATTTCTGGATAAAATCCAAACTCCTTTAAATACAATTCAAGATCTTCAAAATCAGCCACTGTTTCCAGCTTTATAATAATTAAGATAACTACCGTTTATTGAAAGTTAATACGTCACAGGTCCTCTGCTCAATGGTTTACTTTCATTATCTCATTTCATTCTTACAACAATCCTGAAAGGTAGTCTTTTCATACCCATTTATCAGATGAGGACACTGAGGCTAGGAAAAGTAATGTATCTTGCTTAAGGTCGCACAGTCAATAAGCAACAGCCAGAATTCAAACCCTGATTTGTTTCACTCCCAAACCCAGGCTGTTAACCATCATTCTCTCAGCCTCATCTCTGATCACCTCTCCCACACTCCCATCTCATGCACACCTGACTACTGGCCCCTCTAAGGAAAACTGATCCCGCAAATTTTTCAGGCCATTGCACATACTTTTGCTTCTCCATGGAATGCTGGAACATCCTCCAACCCATCACAGCAAGGTAGCCACTTCAAATGTCACTCTAGCAATGCTGTGAGCCTCTGGCTCAGTGTCCATGTACAGCACTGGGTACACTCATCTGTCAGGGGCTGCAGGCACTGGATGCTAAAGCTAACCACTCATAGCTCCCTTCCCCAGAAATATTGCCCTTGTCTTTCCTAGAGATGTCCAGGATGTGACCACACAGACACACACCCACTCAGGGCAAATGACTGACTGATGAAGAGAAATAAAAACTCAGGCCCCTTGCGTTAGATAGGACAACCTCTGTGGTGCAATTTGAAAGTGCATCTTTGCATAGGTCCTTGCCCTGTCCTATCCTACTTCCCTTACTACTTGGCTCCTCTAAGAGTACACCCTAAATTAATCCCCATCTCAGGCTGTGCTTCTAGTGAACGGACTTAAGCCAGGCTCTTCCTCTGCGATGCCATTCCTTACCTCCCCAGAAAGACTTTATATTTTCAGCATCAATGCTCATAGAACATATTTCCATTATGGCATTTAGCATAGCATTTAACAGTGTTCTGATAATATTGTACCGAAAGTCCTTCTCCTTCGATAGATCATTGGTTCTTCTAGGTGAAGGACTGTGCCTTTTGAAACTCTGTACCCTCACACAATGACAAACATTCAGGAGGCAGGCACTCCATTTCCTCCAGCTCACAGGAAACTCTCCACCCTGCCTGTCAGACTGGAAGGGCCCTGATCCAGATACTTGGCTGTTACTCTGTCTGTCCCATCTTCCAGCCCTCCTTCCCCACAACCCAGGCTCACATTATCAAGTTATGTTTAATTAATCTATTTTAGGGTCAGCTTTGCTTCTGCTTTCTCATCCACAGACCCTCACCTGTCTGTCTCCTTGCCCCACCTCTGTTTAATCTTCCTCTCTCCTTTACTGCTCAGACTTCACAGAAGTCCAGAATTTAGGAGTACAAATCATCTTATCAGAGCCAGTCCCTTGGCTGGATGCAAATGTAAGACCTCTTTGATTTATGAATGTCATGCTCTTCAGAGGGAGGGAGAAATGTCCCATTAAATGATATCCATCTCCCCAATCCCATTAATAAGCTAATTAAAAAAGTTAAAGAGAGCTTCCCTGGTGGCACAGTGGTTGAGAGTCCGCCTGCCGATGCAGGGGACGCAGGTTCGTGCTCCGGTCCAGGTAGATCCCACATGCCGCGGAGCGGCTGGGCCCGCGTGAGCCATGGCCGCTGAGCCTGCGCGTCCGGAGCCTGTGCTCCGCAACGGGAGAAGCCACAACAGTGAGAGGCCCGCGTACCGCAGGAAAAAAAAAAAAAAAAGTTAAAGAGAAGTTCATGGAGAATAGATTGGCTTCTGTAATAGTATGTTGGCTAAATAAAATATTAATAAAAACACAACATGTGTCTGTGTCAGATTCCTCAGTGAGGAGGACTGAGATGGTAATTGACAATGTGAGTTTCTACTCGTTTGTCTGAGGTGAGGCTGCAGCGTCCTTTCTATCTGAGTTGTTTTTGTCATGATCAAATAGGCTTTAAAACACTAGCCGGATAGCTAAAAAAGAATCATTCTGTGAGAATTAGATGTTTTAAACACAATGACTCAATTAATGGTCACAACAACTCTCTGTGCTAGCCAAGACACTGAAGCTCAGAGAGGGTGATTTAATTTCCCAGAGTCACACAGGTGGCAATTATCAGAGTTGGATTTGAACCCTGGTTGGTTTGGCCCCAAAGTCTACTCTCTTTTCACTGCACCATATTTTATGAGGGCATGCCACAAATAGGGGCAAGATTTGAACAGAGAAGTGATGACTGAAAGGTGAAAGAGAAGGCCAGAAAAGGTCCTTTTGCTTTAAATAAACTTATGAGTTGAGGAAAAAGCTGAGGAGGTGGACTGCATTTCCAGCAATAAGAGGAAGTCTTCTTTCAGCAGTCCAGTGTTCTATTTATAGCATTTGGTAATATAAGAGATGAAAGCCTAGGTGAGTAGTCAGCGTTAGTTAGTATTTGAGACAACTGACCAAGAACGTTGTGTAGCCAAAGCAAAGGAAGGATAGAGCAGAGGATGTGGTGCCTTTCTGAATGGGTGAACTTAGTCCAATGATCAAGAATGAGGTAATAAAATTCATCGCTATGATCATAACCATCAATTGGGAAAAGGAGAGTTCCCAGAAAAAGTAAGGGCCACCACTTGTGAAAGCAAGGGATTACAATACAGCGTCCTCCATATAAGGGAAAAGGCATGAATACAATTGTTTGTTCTTGGTTTATGGAGAAGGAAAAAAATTAAGTGATAGCCAGACTAACAGGTTTAAGTAGGATGTAGACAACAAAAGTCTTAGGTTTGCAAGACAACCACCTCTCCCATAGCCCCTTAGCCACATTGGCTTCCTTCCTGCCACAGGACCTTTATATATGCTGCTCTCTCTGCCTCAGACATTCTTTGTCCGCCTCTTCACTGGGATATCTCTCACTTATCTTTTAGAGCTCAGCTCAAATATTCCACCCTCAGGGACACCTTCCCCACTTGACTCACCCTCCTTCACCATACGTTGAATCAAGTTTAGGTCTCTCTAGGTTTTCATGGCTCTCTTTATTTTAATTTACAGTAATCGCTGCTCATTGGATTAATTAATCAATTAATTAAACTGTGGTTATCTAGCTTATGGCTGTCTTTTGGACAAAGCTGAAATCCTCATGTGAGAAAGAGAGCAGCATCCTTATTCAGCACCATATCGTCAAAGTAACGCATGGTGTTTAAAATAGGGAGCAATACAAATGAACTTATTTACAAAACAGAAAGAGACTCAGACATAGAAAACAAACTTATGGTTACCAAAGGGGAAAGGGGAGGAGGGATAAATTAGGAGTTTGGAATTAACAGATACACACTACTATATATAAAATAGATAAACAAGGACCCACAGTATAGCACAGGGAACTATATTCAATATCTTGTAATAACGTATAATGGAAAATAATCTGAAAAAGAATATATATATATATGAAATACTTTGCTGTATATCTAAAACTAACACAGCATTGTAAATCAACTATACTTCATTAAAAAATTTTTAAATTACATTCAATCTTAAACAAACAAAAAAGTTAAAATAGAGTAAAATGGGGAGCAATAAGTATTTCTGGAAGACAGGAAAGGAGGGAAGGAAAGAGAGACAAAGGTTTATTGACTTAAATTATGTTATAATCATTTGTTTACGTCTTTCCAAATGGCCTTTAAGCCTTCTGATTCAAGGAGTTTCTTATTTGTATTTATAGCCCTAGAAACCACAGTAGCTGGCATATAGCTAATCAATAAATAGCTATTAAAAAGATAAGCATTAAACCTGGTTTCTTAAATTTCCATCCCTTTCCACATTCTTGGGAAGAAGACTGTTTTGAGTCTAGAGCAGGTCCTCAAGTGGAGGTCAAATGACTCTAACTCAGGCACGGAACTGATCTGTCTTATCAGGCAGATCCATGTGTAAGAACCAAAATGCAAAGGGGACTGAACTGACTTGTGTTGGTTTCTTTAATTTGGTGTTTCAAGTACTCTTTTTTTATTTTTGAATTTTATTTTATTTATTTTTTATACAGCAGGTTCTTATTAGTTATCCATTTTATACATATCAGTGTATACATGTCAATCCCAATCTCCCAATTCATCACACCACCACCACCCTCCCTTCCCCCCTTGGTGTCCATACGTTTGTTCTCTACATCTGTGTCTCTAGTTCTGCCTTGCAAACCGGTTTGGTGTTTCATATATTCTTGTGATGAAGAACCAGTTGTTTTTTTTTTTGCTTGTTTATTTGTTTTGTTTTTAAATTTTCAAACCATCCCAGATGATATATGGTCCCATTTCGTGTGACTAGTTTAGGTATTATGGCGACATCAAATTGCTAGGAAAGTCTCTAAGTGCTTACTTTCAATTTCTGTACTTTTCTCATCAGCATCGGTCCACAGACTATAGAGCCCTGCTCTAATATACTTCTTTCTACAATTCAAGCTGGCTATAACGGTTAATAGGTTTCAGGTTTACATGACCTATCTGGAAAAAAAAAACACATATTTTCCCAAGACACAAGCTGTAAAACTTCCAGCAGATGAATTGTGTTTTCAGTCAAACTTCCTAAGCTCAAAGGTGAGACCAAGCAGGACAAAGTTACTGAGATGAGCACACAAGTAAATCTCTGATTGTGCTCCTACAAAATACATATTTGTATTAAAGGAGTGATATAAATTATTTGTCTGTTCATTACTAGAATATATAGATGATACATCACAATTTAGAGCAAGATTTATAGAAATATGAACACTTAGGTACAGGCTGATAGTTTTTCCATATACTAAACTTCAATTATCATCAATCATAGCTTAATCTAGCTTTGATTCTTGCATTATCTCGTTCATTCTTCATAGGATCCAGTCTTTGTGTGCTCAACAACTTCTACTTCCCTATGCAGAGGGCAGACCAATCTATCCATGCCAGCCTAGTCTAGTCCCTTGAGCAATGTTTTATATCGTAGAAGTTCCTCTCTTCCATGAGATTCACTGTTTCTCAAGTTGACCTTGCACAACGCATCCAAGACAAGAAATCTTTCTAGCAATGCAGATGAGCCCCCTTGTGTGTGTGTGTGTGTGTGTGTGTGTGTGTGTGTGTGTGTGTGTGTGTGTAACCAATCCATTTATTACTGATCAGGCTAGAATATGCTTCAGTAACAAAGAATGCCCAAATCTCAGTGGCTTAACAAAACAAAGGTTTAACTCTCACTCATGCTATGTGTCCACAAATAATCAGCAGGATCTCTGATTGAGGTTCCATTTGGACAGATGCTTTCATGATTACTTGGAAAAGGTTACATGTTAAATCATATCCTGGTTCTTTTTTTAAACTAATTTTTATTGGAGTACAGTTGATTTACAATGTTGTGCTAGTTTCATGTTGAGCCACTTTTCTTTTGTGAAGTAAAACATCTTTCTTTCCTGCTTGCAATGTTTTACTTTGTTTCTGCCCCATGGAAAGAATGTAATTTCATGTAAAAACATTGGGTTATAGAATGTTCTTTGGGGTTTAGCAGGAAAAAGAAAAAACAAAAACAAAACTCGAGGATAGTTGTGCTCCAATTGAGAAAAAAATTGCCTTGACCATGAGTTTTTATGTCACCATAATCTTCTAATCATCCCTCCTTTATTGAAGAATGTCTCATTATCACTCCATTCATGGGAACATGATCCCAGCAGTTTTTATAACATATTTTGATCCCTTAGAATCAATTGATTTTCTCAGATAGGGAGTGATTCTTTTTTATTTCTTTCAGATGTTTACAAAATGCATTTCAGCCAAGTGAAGGATACACAGCGTTTATGCACGGGGATTGTTTCTCTCACGCTGGTTGCTCACTGGATTTTATATGTGTTCAAGGCAGGAGACTGTTGCAGACAGAAACAAGAATCCCAAGCAAGACAAAATAATAGGGGCCAGAGAGTAAAGATGGGGAACTGGGCCAATGGTCAAGCCCATGTTGACGGACCAGATTTAGCTGAGATATTAGAGGAATAAGAAGGAAACTTACTTTATGAACTTCTTTCCGAAGAAATTCTTTACCTCACTCTCATCCACCACAGTCAGTGACTCCAGCTCAATCAACCCTTCCTTTCAAATACCTGTGGAGATGGGGGCCGGGGTGGGGGGGTGGGGGGGTGGCTTCTGAAGTGCTTTGAATTGTTTGCAAAACATTCTGAAACATCAAAATGCAAACTGAGAGCCAGCATGTTCCTCTCTTTTAAGAATGATTCAAGACTTTGTAAAATTGCTGAGCTCTGAAGTGTCATATAATCTATTAGGTTCCCATTTAAATTTCATGTCTCATGATCAAAACATTCCCCCCTGAGACCATGTGTGATCTGTCAGAGGGGAGTGACAAGCACATTGAAGGGGAGATGGGGTTGGATGTGTAAACCACGTGCAAGGTATTGGACGAGGTTGCTGTAAAATATTATCTCATCAGATTGTTATCATGATCCTGTGAGCCATTATCATAACCTCCATTTGATGGTGAGACTTAGAGGAAGTAACTTGCCCAGGTCACAAAGTAAAGCTGGCGTACTCTCTGAGCTCCTGGCTGGGCACCTGGCCTTCACTCCCTAGGGATTCCATCTGGTCCAAGGATTTGCATTCCATTTATACATAGTTTACTCTCAGGATCTCAGTGATCTTTCTAAGTACGAATCATGTTATATCATCTTCATACTTATAACATCCCAAAGGCTTCCTTGTGCCTCCACAAAACCTTACTATCACTCATGAAACTCAGGTGACCTGGCCACTAGCTACCTTTCCAAATGCATCTTCCTCCATTCTGCCCCTTGTTCACTACAGTCCAGCAACCATGACCACTCCCCATCATTCAAACACACCCTCTCCTCCAACTAGATATTTTTTTCCTCCATAAAATTGATCAGTACCAGAAAGTATCTTTTTTTTGTGTATTTATTCTCTAAACACTTTGCTCAAATATAAGTCCCTTCAAGGCAGAATCTTCGTCTCTACTCATACTCAAGAATAGTGATCAGCACAGAGTAGAAAATCGCTCTCACTGGCAGGTTTTTCAGATGAGATTGTTTGTATATGCTCTTCCTTCTGCCCAAACACTCTTCATCTTTGCATGGCTAACTCCCATTCATCCCTCTGCTTTCATCTTAAATGTCACTACCTTGGGAGATCTTCACTGGCTCCTCCAAGATTGCTCCTGTTTTATGTTCCATAATACCCCTTCCCTCACAGCTCCTACCAAAATCTGCAGCTATGGATGAGTGATGGTTCTATGATTTGTATGTGGCTCCTCTCCCAGATAGCACTACAAGGAAGGAACCATGTCTGTTTTATCCCATGGAGAACCTGCTGGGCCTAACAACGGGCCTGGCATATAGTAGATGTTCAATAAACGTGGAAATAAAGAATGAATAAATGAGTGAGAACAGAGGAGGCAGATTCATGGAACAGTGTGGAGACTGCCTACCAACAACCTTAAAGTAAGTCTTCAACTGCAGCTACAATCATCTAAGTGGGACTGCATGTCAAGAAGGATAGTTTTCAGAAGGACAAAAGATTTTCCACAAAGTAGCAGAGATGAAGGATGAGGAAGGGCAAATGGACAAAGAAGGTGTGGCATGAGTAGGATGACAGTTTCCTGTGCTATGCTTTTTGAGTCTCCACGTGTGGAAAAGAGACAAAAGCAGAAGACCAGAAGCAAAAGATAAAAAGGACCAAGAAAGAAGAGATGGAAAGAGGTGTCAGATTGGAGAGGCAGGAAGGGCAGGTCAAATGTTGAGGAGAAGAGATAGAGAACAGACAGAAGCTAAGTGGCTCATTAGATAGAGCAGGGTGGAGTAGTAAAGGGCTTCATGGGCCCAAACACAGTCAACTGACAGTAACTAAATTGTCACACTGCTTTTTCTATTGGGATTTTGCAACCACATGAGAAACCTCTAAGCTTCTCTTCAAGAGTGATAGCTGCTACTGTGGTCTGGCAGAGATGGCTGCTGGCTTCTTACGGTACGTATTCCTCCTTCCTCCTTGATAACAGTAATACTCCCAGCCAAAAAATTACATTTCTTAGGCTCCCTTGCAGAGGAATGGCCAATCATGTGTAAGGCAAAGCACTGAAATGGAAATTCCATTGGAGTTACTTAACCATGAGCTGAAGCAAGTAGGAGGTAAGGCCCACTTCCTTATCCCACCCCATTCTTTCTGAGCGACTTGATGGTTGGAGCTCTAGCTGACTCCATAGGCCGTGAGGCAGCCTTGAGATGCAAATAGGTACTAAGGAAGGTTAGGTAGGATAGAAGGAGTCTGGACCTCTGATATCCTTGTAGTCACTCTATCTACCTTGGAGTTGATTTATGTGCATTAAAATGGAAGCCTTATGTGTTGGGTCACCATTTGGGGGTTTTTCATATATGCAGGCATACCTGATTCCACCTGATGCATGAAGAAATTTGGTTCACATCCCATTCTCAATGCAAAATCACATTCAGAGCAATGAAAAAGGACAAGCAGTGATATCAAACAGATTTACTTGTTGTTTGACCTTCGGCAAGGGTCTTAACATCCCCGAGACTCTGTTTCTTCCTCTGTCAATTATAGTTAATAATTCCTTTGCAGGGCTTTTGTAAGGATTAGATCAAAGCATAGAATGTGCCTTGCACAAATGAGTAGCTCAATAGTTATAATTAAACAAAATTTCATTCCGTGGAAATAAGTCAATATACATTTATTTATTCAATCAATATTCTGAGCAGTTATTTTGATGCCGAGCAGACAGAATTACAGTCAGGATTATTAAGGCAAATAAGGCTGATTGGCTGAGACCAGATATTTTGAGAGATGCCACTGGCAGTTGGTAAACCGAGAAGAAAGAAGGAAATAGCCAAAACATAATTTTTGTATTTTAATACAATTTCATGTTTGCTAAGTTAGCCATAAAACTGAAAATGTGGCCCCCAACCCCACTTCTTGACATCTTTATCTGCGGTTGCTTCTAAGTTCCCAATCCCATGAATTACAGCTTCCTCTGATATTCACTTTAACCTGAGTTTCAAAACCTTGGTGTACTTGATGTCTTGTTTGATAATTCTGTGTTGTGGGAGCTGCCCTGTGAGGGCATTACAGGATGTTTAGCAGCATCTCTAGGGGACCTCTTCCCCCTAGATGCCAGTGGCACCTCCTCCAAAAATCCTGACAATAAAATATGTCTTCAGACATTGCCAAATATCCCCTGCGCGGGGGGGCAACTATGCCTCCACTGAGAATCAACACAAGGTGATTTAAACTCCCCCAGCACAGGGAAGTTTTGCACTGGGGTTGTATGCTTTGTGCTGGGGTTAAAACTTCACTGAGGAATAGCTTTGATTCACAGGTAGCATAGCTGCCAGAGCCCAGTTCTTCCCTCACAGCTTCTGCAGGATGCTTTCCTGAGACCTATTGTTTTTACCATCAAGGGCATCTTAGACCATTGTCTTTGAGTATGAGCTACAAATCCCCACACAACCTGACCACCTTCATTCTGCTCCCTCTCTGCCTTGCTTTCACCCACCTTCCAGCCACAGTGGCCTGCCTTCAGGTTCTGGACAGTCTCAAGCTCATCTTCTTCCCCAAGACTTCACATGCCTTGCCCTGGTCCCACTTCCCCCTTTGCTGAGCTAACTCACACTCCCACACGCTCCACCAGACAACATTAGGACTCGCTATTGCAAGATTTCCTAGCACTCGATACTTCCATTTCATAGCACTTATTATAATTGGAATTAATGCCTTGAAAAAGATTTGCAAAAGTCCAGTTACCCTGCTTAATGTTCAACCTTGCCATGGGCAGAGCGTTATGTCTGACCTGGCTTGTGTACATCTTGCCCATGACCTGGCATGAAGCAGGTGCTCAGCGAATGCTAAATGTTGAAAAGACTAATTTTATGAGCAAAAGAAATTTCAAGTAAAAACAGATGTATTTATAGGAGACAAAGAACTTACTATACTTATCACCCTATGTCTTTTTAAAGAGTCCTTACATGTCAAAGAGAGATCTGAGCAACTGCAGAGCTGGCATTTGCCAATCTTCCTTCTGTCATCTCCTCTTTTTTGTTCTATGAATTGAATTGATGGGAAAAATCAGAGACAAACACATCTGTCAGTCCTGGGAATATCACAACACAGTGCAAGTTCTGGAAGCTTCTGGAAGTGAGCCGATCCTGAAATTCACAATACGTTCATTTTAAATGTCCATCATTTGGGTTCTCTCTAAATTGGAATGTGTGAAAAGAACTCATCATTCAGGAGTGTTGTTTAACACTTGATGTTTTCCGAAAGTTCTGTGATGTTCGGTTAATAAGATCAAGGAAAATACTTCTAGGTAAGTCTCTGTGAAATTTTTGTTTCAAAACAGAGATCACCAACTGAGATGCTCAAGGTTATATCCAGCCAACCTTAGTGTTTACTTTAACCAGATTGAGGCTGCCTGGAGAATGGTAAAATCAGTTGCCAACATGGAAAACACCAGAAAATCCCACATGAAGACCTAGATTTCCAGTTTTTCACAGAAAATCACTAGATCAAACAGTACTGGGACTACCTTCTCTCATGCCAACATTTGGCTAGACTGGAGTGTCATTGCTGCCGCTTAGCTAAGAAGCATTCTAGTTCTACTGAAGCCAGGACGTCTGCTGGTTACCACCTGGCCCTTAGAGGCAACCTCCATTTTCTACCTTGTCTTGTTCTTATCACTATGAGGTGTACATATTTTTAATATTCATCTCTGATATTAAAAGCCATGCAAATGTGAATTCACATAGGCTTTATCTATTTCAAATCACAGAAATGACATTTTTCACTTTCGATGAAGAATTGGTCTCACTTCCCAATGTATGGAACTGTGCTGTTCAATGTGGTAGCCGCTAGCCACATGTGGCTATTTAAATTTAAATTAATTTAAATCAGTTGAAGCTTAGTGATAAAGCATTTCCTCTTGGGCATTTTAAGAAGGAATTAGATGCCATCATTACGAAAGAAGTGAAACCAGAATGCGGGTCCAAGCCAGGGTCTATCACAGGAGAAGTCAGATGGACCACTAGGCCCAACCTTGTATTCCCAAAGGCCTCAAAGATACATGCTTTGATGTCGTCTCCAGATGAGGTCAAACAGAGTCACGGAGCACACTGATAGGACAGAGAGATGATGCTTTCACCACGGAGCATCAGACATATAGGCCATCAACAAGCCCATGGTATAGTTTGAATTAATTCTTTACAATAGATTAGTTATAGAACATTTTTGTATTAGAAGTATTCATTTGCTAAATGCAGACTTTAAAATATGATCATTTTTGCTTAAAGGATTAATTTAAATCAAATGAAGTTGTTTTTTTTTTAATTGGAGTAAAATTGCTTTACAATGTTGTGTTAGTTTCTGCTGTACAATGAAGGGAATCAGCTATATGTACACCTATATCGCCTCCCTCTTGGACCTCCCTCCCACACCCCCTCCATCCCACCCATCTAGGTCATCACAGAGGACCGAGCTGAGCTCCTGTGCTATACAGCAGGTTCCCCCTAGCTATCTATTTTACACATGGTAGTGTATTCAAGTGAAGTTTAAAATTCAATGCCTCAGCCACCATAACCACATTTCAAGAGCTCCGTGGCCACGTTGGCAAGAGGCAATCATGTTGAAAAGCTCAGATAGGAAACATTTTCCTCATCACTGAAAGTTTTATTGGACATTGCAGCTCTAGAATATTTCAGGTAAATGGAGAATGTAGAAGAATAAAGAAGAACATATGGAGTTTGAGAGACGACTCATTGTATGGGTTGAATGTTGTTCACTCAGAAATTCATATGGTGAATTCCTAACCCCCAGTACCTCAAAAAGTAACCTTTTTGGTGACGGGGTCTTCATAGAGATAGTCAAGTTAAAGTGTGGTCATTAGAATGGGCCCTAGTCCAATGTGATTGGTGTTCATATAAAAGAGGGGAAAGTTGAACACAGAAACATGCATAGAAGGAAGTTGATATGAAGAGACACAGAGAGAAGATGGCCATCTACAAGCCAAGGAGAAAGGCCTGGAACAGATCCTCAGAAGGAAGCAACGCTGCCGACACGGTGACTTTGGACTTCAAGCCTTCAGAACCGCGGGACAATGAATTTCTTTTGTTTAAGCCATTCAGTTTGTGGTACTTTGTGACAACAGACTTAACACACTAAGACACTCATGGTTCATTCATTTGTTGACTAAAACAGTGGCTGCCACACACTTATTCAGTACTAAAAATAGCAGTAGGCATTTGAAGGAATATCAAGATAATTGGATCCTTCCTCTAAGAGACTCAAGCTTAGTAGGGGTGATAAAAACATTATCTAAATAACTATAACAGAAATAGAAGGAGATAAAGACTTTGTGAAACTTCTTGTGGCTCCTTGAAAGTAGCTAGAGGATTTAACAGGATACCAGTTCTCCAGACCCTGCTGTAAGTGCTTATTATGATGAAGCTTAATAATAAGCTCTTCAAAAGAGTAAAATTTATTATTTGTTTTAGTGGACAATGCGTGAAGTAGTAGCGCTACCCCTTCCTCCCTGCCCCAGTCTCCCCCACCCCCCATCTTTTCACAGTCTGGGAGACCCCATTGTCTTCATACTCTCCTACACAGTGGATGCAGCAGGTGACAAATGATAGCAATCCCGCTCAGTCCACAACCTGCTGCTA
Source organism: Lagenorhynchus albirostris (assembly GCF_949774975.1). Classification (NCBI taxonomy): domain Eukaryota; kingdom Metazoa; phylum Chordata; class Mammalia; order Artiodactyla; family Delphinidae; genus Lagenorhynchus; species Lagenorhynchus albirostris. The sequence goes on along the minus strand of NC_083111.1, from coordinate 70,428,053 downwards.
ATGGGTCCTCACCAACAGTGCTTCTCCTTAGCAAGTCCCCAGATATCAAGTGGAGCTTTCACATATCATCCAATTAGTAGGATGAGCACTGCAGGAAGCCTGGTTATAACGAAGGCTAGGCCTTGTCAGATTTCCCTGTACCCCAAAACCTCCTGGAAGCAATAGACTGATCCTCACCAGTGCATCTCCTCCAAGGTTGTTTCATTAAAATCAAGGCCTTGTTTCCCATTACCTCACTTATTTCTAGGACCACCTTCTTAGAATTAGGACCTAATCATCATTGGTTCAACTATTGGTTTCATTTAGAAAGGTAATTCATTTTCTTATCAGAGTGTGAAAGTTTATAGTCTGACACTCATTTGCTTTTTCCTCTCAAATTCCCAGACACAGTCACAAATAATAATGTCACTTGCTTAATTAAAGTCTTGTATCCTGTTCAGCCTCTCACTGTGGGCAGCGGCCATGTCTGTCATTGTCTATGTATATTCCTAGCAGGAAGTGCATACAGCAGATGACCGTTGCATGTTGAGTGGTTGAAATAATTTTAGGAACCAAGCATTTTTCATGAGAAAAGTTTCTCATTGTTAATACGTCAGTTTTATAGACTACAAAAGGACCACCTTACTTAAGAGGATGGAAAAATGACTTCCTGCCAAAATGATCATGAAAAGCTTTGCGGAGGAGACAGTATGGGAGTAGAATCTTTAAGGATGAGGGGACTTTATATACGTGAAATTGGAAGGAACAAATGATGCAGAACAGCAAAAGCAAAACCCTGAAGGCAGGAATGCATGAAAGAGAATTATAATAAGTAAAATTGGAACAGTGAATTGTAAGCCAAATTGGGAAACAATTTCGAGATTTTTTTTTTCTGTAAGTCATAAGGAAATATTGAAAGATTTTGAGACAGTGATTGATAAGTTCAAAACTTTTTTCAGGAAAATTAATTTGGCAGTAATGCTTGAGATTGACTGAGTAGAGCAAAACTGGAAGCAGAGAAAACAAGTATGAGAGAAGGATGTTTCTATGCCTCTATGTTTATATATTGCTTTTCATACACTTGCTGTGGTTATTGCGCAGTATGGGCACATTCATCTGTCAGACTGGAGAAAGCTGACTATCATAGCATCAGAACGATGTTTTTGTACTTCATGTATTTTATGTTTATTTCCCTTCTGTTTAGTATTTTTTAAAGCCTTTGAAAATTTCCATCCTGCATTAATATGCAAGAGCTTCACCCACTCTTCCAGTAAGAGTAGTGGTGATGGGTATGTCAATCAGAGCAGAGAGTTGAGTTCTCTTGGTCTCGTTTGGTGGTTCTCAACTTTAAGTTCACATTAGAATCTCATCTACACATGTTTTGAAACCCCTCAGTGCCCCAGGCCACACTCAGATTAATTAAATTAGAGTCTCTTGCGAGTAGAACCTAGGCATCAGCATTTTCTAAAGCTCTCAGGTAATTCCAATAGCAACCAAGATTGAAAACCGTTAGTCCAGAATCTCCCTCTTCTCCTGGAAAGTCTCCATCAAGAGATAAACCTTGGAGGTCCGCTTTTGCTTTATAAATATCCATAATGTTTTCCTTATGACTGAAAATCTGTTACTTCTATGAGAGAACAAATGTGGACCTGAATTAAGGTAATGGTAGGAATGACAGAAGATGGCATGAATGATATCACAGTGGAAGAACTAACAAAAAAGAACTGGATTCAAGGGTAGGGAAAGGAAAGAGGTGAATCGAAGTTAGCGCTGAGCCTTAGAGCCTATATCACTAGGTCTAGCAGGGAGCTATTAACAAACTAAGAAGAGGGATGGTGAACAAGTTTTGTAGGAAAAAGATGAGCTCAGAATTGAAGAAATTGAGTTAGAGGTGTCAGCAGGACATGAGGTAGAGATGTCACACACGAATTAGATATATATGGATGAAGCTTTGGAAAGAAGCCATAACTGGAGGAAGAGATTTGGGAATCAGCCCCATTGAGGTTAGTAGAAGATACAACCCTGGATGAACTACTAAGGGGAAGGCCCTAGAAAGAGAAGAGAAAGAAGCCAAGGACAAGTCCTACTCACACTTCATCACCCCAACCCATAAAGATCATCACATCTGTTTCTATGGTTTTTAGTACTGTGTGCTATGTCAGAGAATTTCTCACATTACATTGATCTAATAATTGTCTCCCAGCTCCATACTCAACTTTGTCAAGGGCAAGGCCATGAGCAATTGATCTTTACATTCACCAGTGTTGAACCAATGCCCAACAAATACTTGGCCAATGAATGAATATAAAAGTGAATTAATAGAAACTATGCAGCCCAGAGCAGGGGCCACAGTGACGTCGCATAGCAGCATCCTTGTATTAACCTGGCCCGTCACCACCATGCTTACATTTTCTTACCAGCCTTTGCTCCAGTCACCCAGGGTTCATTGTAACAAATAACATTAAGCCAGGGATTTATCTAATACTTACTAATACTTATTAGTAAGTATTATTAGATAATACTTATCTAATACTTACTAATACTTACTGAGCGCATGTTACCGTGCTGAATAATGCAAAATTTTTTAAAGACCTGGTTATTTACTTCAAGGAGCTTATGATCAAGCAGAGGAACAAAGCCACCTCCTCTGTGATGACTTTCCTGATACAGCCAGGCAGACCGAGGCACTCCCTCCTTCACTCCTTTAAGACTTGGTACATATTAATACAGTAGCTTAACACATTTTCTTCTGATCTTCTGATACATTTTTCTCCTTTACAGAAGATGAAACACTACTCAAGAAAAAGAATTGTCTAATTCATCTTTATACCCCAATGTCTAATACACCCACATTGGACTACCTTTTGTTTCTCAGAATGCTGTTGTTTCTTCTGCTTTGGGGTATTTGCACATGCTATTCCCTCTAACTAAAATGTCCATCCTCAATTTCATCTAGTGTTAATCTATTTTATCTTAAAATGTTCAGCTGATGTGTCATTTCCTCCAGGAAGCCTTCTCAGGCTCCAGGTTAACTCTGGGTTAGCTGGCCCTCCAAAATGATCCATGGCTCACAGTTCCTGTCTATGCCAGCCATATTATACTGCTTGAATATTTATACAGCATTCCCACCCATTCACATTGTATCATAAGCTTTTTTAAGATGAAGATTTTTGTCTTAGTTGCATTGTGTCCCCAGAACCTAATTTAATACTTGTAATCTATTAAACCCCCTGAAGAAGTGAAACGAATGAATGAATGAACCCACACAGTAGGCTTTCAATAGGTTGCTGAATAAAGTGAATGTACAGATCTGCAAAATTCAAAGGTATAACTAGAGAAGAACATGTGACAGTGTGAAGGTGAATGATGGCTGTACCATGGGATACAGATCAGGAGTAAAACAGGAGTCCAGAAATAAGGCTGATCAATGGAAATCAATAACAACCAGTTGTGCATGGTACTCCAAATGACCTCAATAGTGGCCAATAATAATTTAGTACATCGTCTATACTTTTGATATATTTTATTGTGATCACAATTAACAATATTATTCTTGTCTGAGGTAACATCTAATGAGTATACTGATAAAAGTTTTGAGAGATCAATAAAAAGTTATTTATAAGCAAACAAGATTTTGGAAATTTTAAGCAGATTTTTAAAAATATAATGAACCTAGAAGGTGCCACAATTCTTATAACTGCTTCTGTGAATTCCATTAATTCACAAAATTCCACGAATTTTGAGTTCAAAATATACGATGTGTTTAATAATACATGTTACAGAAATTCTATGTTTAATTTTAAAATGTTAGGTAAATATATTCTCAAAAATAAATATAATTTTCCCTGTCATTATCTACTTGCACTTATCACTGTCAGACTTTATCGGTAATTATAGTATTAATGCGTCAATTAAAGACTTCTTTGTTCATTGCTTCAAGATCATCTGGAAAACATAGTGGATTGACTTTGACTAACCACACATAGTTGTGAGATAGACTGATGAATGGATGGATAGATAGATAGATAGATGATAGATAAATGAGAGACAGACAAACAAAGGTATAATTCATTAACTGCCTCCTATGGATGAGGTACTATATTATATGATTTGTACATACAAGTTAATCTACTCTCCATTGCCATGCTGGAAGAGGACATTGTTATTCACTCATCATTAATTAGAATATTAGGCTCAGAGCAATTAATTAATTTACTAAAGATTGCTAAACAAAGAGGTAGCTGTGGGTAGGCTTAAACCCACAATTACCTGACTCCAGAACTTTGGAACATTCTGTGCTGCATTGCTGTGTTGTATTTTAAGACTAAAAATCTATTATTGTTGGGGTCCACTCACGTTCCCTGAATGAATGAAGCCCGATTATAGTTTTCTCTCTCTCAACCCTCCTTACTTGGCATTACTAAGGTCTTCTATTATTGCAGTAATTGTTCTTTTTGTTCCTGTTCTGGATCCCTTTCGGCTGTTGCCTGGTTCTCATCTAATTTGTTTCTCCATCCACACCAGTCTCAGCCCACATCCACATATGTAGGACTGCTTCCTTCCATGAGAGCATATTACGTACAGAGAGTTCTCAGGTTGCCTGTCTGCAACCACTCAGCATTCCATCATTAAGCTCATCTTTTGCCTTGAACTAAACCGATTTTCTTTTTATTATTCCAGGTCCTATTCCTTGAATTCCTAATAGCACTGACCTGCACAACTCCGACAAATGCCCAGGACATTATTGTCCTCCAGTGTCAATGGGTTCTGCTAATACTTTCTGCATAACGCCTACTGCAACATTCCGTGTCTGTGAGTGCAGTATGCGTAGTGCAAAGAGCCCTGGGCTTACAGTCAGATTTTTGGCATAGATTCCAGGCTTTCCATTTATTAGCTATGGGACCTTAATCAAATTACTTCAGCTATCTAATCGACAGTAAACCCTTCTTTAGAAAAGGATTGTTGAGGGGTTAAAGAGAATAGCACTTATGGAAGGCTCAAACACAAAACCTTACAAATATTATATCCTCAGTAAATGGTCTGGGTTTTGACTTGAACCTACAATAGGAGATTTTGTAAATCTCCATTGCTTTGGACAGAAAAAGAACAACTTCCGTACATACTGTTACTCAGAATATTCTCCTCCTCTTCTAAGAAGACCATCTCTACGTGGTCCCTACAGATGTCCTACAATCAAGTCACCTTGGCCACAACTGTTGGAATTTAAAACACTCCACTTGTTCCCTTGCAAAGATTTCTTTTTTGACTACTACTTGCTTACATATGGCTTAAAACTATACTGCAGACTACTCCCATTTTGGATACAGTGAGAAATGTCTTTAGTTTATAACAGCAACAAAAAGATGCTTTCTATAACGTTGAAATAGAAAAGATTGTCTTTCTAAATCTCACGTGAATAGAGGGATGTTGTTAGGTGTAACTAGTCCCATAGGCTTGCCCCTTGTGGTCACAATCAGAAAATATCCCAAAGGGACCAGTGGAAATGAGAGTCCAGCACAGGCAAGCAAGGCGGTGAGCAATGATGGAGCCAGTGTGCTACATGAATAATGGATCATTCGGTCACAGCTGGCTAAGGGTTTCAGTTCCACTCTTGTGGCAAAATCGCTGATTGTAACCTTTTTTTTTTTTTTTTTTGCAAGAACTAAGTTAACAGATCAAAGAGAAATGTCAGTGGTTGTGTGACTTGCCATTAAGTGAAATCTCTTTCTGCTGAGGAAGAGCCTTGTCATTTTAGTAAAAAAAAATATTGCTGGAAGGTCATTTTAGATATGCCATAGTCCTCTGTTGACATGAAATACGGGACACAGAGGAAGCCCGCTGGGAGAAAGGAGCTCAAGATTTTGAGACAGAAGAGCTGAGTTCAAATCCTGGCTTTGCCACTTACTTGCTGTATAACCGGGTACTGTTACTCAGTCTCGCTGAGCCTCACTCACATCGTCAATAAAATGGAGATGGGAATCGCTTCTTGGAAGAGCTGTTGCAAGGATTAAATGGAAAACATTTCTGCTTCCATAGAACACATTTGTTATTTTGGAAAATACTAGTACTTTCCTCCAACCCCATATGTGTTCCAATACAGTAAAAATCAGGAGACAAATACAGATCAACCACATTCTGGCGAGTGTTCTCTGTGCCCCAAAGTTTATATATCAAGCAAGTACTAAACACAGAACTTCTCTAAGGCTTAGTGCCCTCACTTGTTAACTGAAGGTAACAATAATAATGTGTGCTGTTCTACTTTACACAGTTATTTTAAAGCTCTAATCAGATAATGATAGTGAACACTCTTTGGAGAGAAGTAAACCGCTTCTTGCACTCTTATTTTCTCTCTTCCTTTGGTAGTCCCCGGTAGGTATCGAGAAAGACCACACAAGTCCAAACACCATGGCTCATATTCATCTTTCTTGTTTATGTTCCTCAATTTCTTGGTGTTTCTCTGCCCTAAGACAACCTAACACAAGAGATTTTCAGCCCTAAGATGACCTCTTTGGAAGGGTAGACATTCAAGTGTAATTGGCAGTCTGACTTCTATGGTTGTGTTTAGTTCTAAACAAGACCATTCCAGTTCAGACTGATGAGTACATAACGAAGGAATCAGCCAAAGAACATCCCAATGATATCCCAGAGCATTTTAACACCCATCTCCTCCACCTACCCGTGGAAAAGATTTGTTTATTATCATTTTTCAGACGAAGGAAGCAAGGTTCGGAAAGTTTTACAGCTGTCCTCAAGTCATAGAGTTGTTAAATCATAGCACTAAGAAAGTTTGTTTATTACAAATCTTAGGTTTTATCCCCAAGGCACCCTGCTCCTTATTCTACAAGGAGAATAGAAATGATAAAAAGCATCAATGAGAAACTTCGTGGTACTACGAAGGCGAGGGCTACATTCAGGATAGGGAGTTGGGACAGAATTTAAAGTATAGACAGGCCCCGGGGAAAGAGTGGAATTGGGCTCTGCCTGGTCTAGTGGTCCCCTGTGGAGGGATTCATGCGTCAGGATGAGCAACCGACCAGAGGCAAAGCCTACCTTTCTTCTAGCTGCGTTTTGATTAGTATATGTTCTATCGTTCTCCCCACAGTAATTATGCCTTATTCTGTGACTGTTTCGTGAGCTATTCCCCAACTTTCTGGGAAACCTGCACAATTTCACGCACCAATTATTACCCTTAGAGAAACAAAATATACCAAATATGCAGCGGGAATTACACGGGGAGTAGAAAGATCATGAGTTCCCTGAAAGTCTTTTCAAACCACTCCTTTGGACAGATTTTAACCAGGCAAATAAAAGTCTTGCAAGTTTAAGACATTCACAATTCTGTATTATTTTTTTTATTATGTTTTTGTCAACCAAATGTCTCCAAGCTTCATTAGCCTATGGACTCAAATTTAAACCCAAATTTTGCTAGCTTAGTTGCTTCCACTTTTCTAAGTTCATGACCTTATTTTTCTCTCAGGGATCTCTCTCCTTGGCCTTTTGGTCCCCTGTGAGTCCCTAAGATTGACTTCCATGCTGCCATGAGCCTGTCTAATACTTTTGAGGAGGCCATTCTTTTTTTTTTTTTTTTTTTTTTTTTGCGGTACGCGGGCCTCTCACTGTTGCAGCCTCTCCCATTGCAGAGCACAGGCTCTGGACGCGCAGGCTCAGCGGCCATGGCTCACAGGCCCAGCCGCTCCGCGGCATGTAGGATCTTCCCAGACCGGGACACAAACCCGCGTCCCCTGCATCGGCAGGCAGACTCTCAACCACTGCGCCACCAGGGAAGCCCAAGGAGGCCATTCTTGATGTTCCTCTCAGGCCAGTCAGCCTCTGCTCCAGGCTCCTGGGTCACTTGTCTTCTCTCAGTGAGAAAATGCTTCTCACTCTTTCGTTCCTCTTTTCAAAAGGGATCCCACAGCACCATTGCTCAGACTCTGAAGGTGAGTTGCAACCATTTTATTTTCTCTTCAGAGGCAAGTGTCCTTCCCCTGTGGTTGCTTAAACATTACAGTCATGGCAGTAAAGCCATCATCAAGACCTAGTCCCCTCCAAACCTTGGGTTGAGTTACTAAATCCATCTTTCTAGTAAGAGACTTTCCCCACAAGACCACTGGCTTAATCTTTGAAATTTAGTTTCTATTGCCTCTCCCAACTACCCCCTCTCCATTGTTCTCTGTGAGTAAAGTCCAACATGCATATTAATGGGGGTTCTTTCTCAGAATGCTTCTAGCCCATATTCAAACAGGCCCTTAGAATAATCACCTGCAGCCCCTCCCCAGACAACTATTTCCATCCCCACCCTAAAACAACGGCAAATCAAAATGTTGCCTATTATATTTCAGGAAGCCGTTCAACATTATAATAATTTATGATTTTCTTCGAGATTCATGGCTTTTATGAATTATTCTCTATAACACAATTTTTACTAATCCTTTTTCTCCTAACCTCTAAAAGTATGAAAATTCAACAAATATTAACAAGTGACTGTTTTGTGTCAATTACTGCATTAGGCACTTCCATATATTTTTTCTTGTTGAATATTCAAAATAACTCCATATCATAGGTATTATCATTATCTACATATACAGTTAAAGACCTTAATGCTCTGAGAAGTTAAGAAACTGACCCAAAGTCATTCGGATAGTAAGACTTATGATCTTTGTGATTTAAATGCAGTGATCTTCAAGGCCACTGTAGTGGCTTCCTTTAATGATCATACTTACAAATATTTTGTTTTGCATTTTCTCTTTTCCATCAGTGGGGTCTTTTCTTATCAAGACATTGTAAATTGTCTAAGAATATCTAATCCTTTTTTGTGATCACGTATCAGTGCAAAACAAATTACCCCAAGACATAGCTAAAAACATAACCATTTATTACATCCTTCAGTTCTACGGAAGAGGAATCCAGGCAGGACCCAACTGGGCAATTCTCTGTCACTTGGCCCGTGCTATTCCCTTAGTGGATGGGCTGTTCTCGAGAGTCCAAGAGAATTTGCTCACATGGTTGATCCTTGGCAGAGGTGGCTAGGAGGCTGGACTTCACTGGGACTCTCCACCAGGCCACCTGCCTTGGACTCTCCAGCATGGTAATCTTAAAAAGCCAGCCTTCCCACATGGTATTTCAGGATTCCCATAGAGGCTGTTCCAAGAAGCTGCTAGTTCCAAAAACTGGCATATCGTCACTTACACCATATTTTGTTGTTCAAAGTGGTTATAGAACCTGCCTAGGTTCAAGGAGAGGTGACAGGGATCCCACATCTCAAAGGGAGGAGCATCAAAGAAATTATAGCCATTCTTAATGAGCCAGCTTCTTCCAGATTTTCTAACTATATATTCAGAATATAAGTGGAAAGTTAATAGTTACCTATTAACTGTTAATAGTTAACAGTTACCATTTTTACTGCCTCCAGATGCTCTAAGGCAGATTTTCTCTACCTCAGCACAGTTGGCATTTTGGACTGGGCAATTCTTTGCTGTGGGGCAGGGGGAGTCCCGTGCATTATAGGATGTTTAGCAGCAACCTCGGCCTCTACCACGTCCATGCCAGTAGCACACTGCCCAATTGTGACAATCAAAAATGTCTCCAAACATTGCCAGATGTCCCCTGGAGGACAAAATTGCCCCTAGTTAAGAACTACTGCTCTATGGTAAGCAACACTTGGATACAGTGAAGTATCACATATAATCCTCAGTAGGGCATAAGGCAGGTACTGTAATTATTTCCATTTTATAGAAGGGTAAACTGAGGCCCAGAGAGTTTGTGATTATCCATGGTCACTCAGTAGGAAAATCCAAATCTGTCTGATTGCAAGCCCTAGGTTCTTTCTACCTTGCCATTAATCTCTACTTTCTATTTCAAAATGTCCTCCACCCAGCTAGATATCATAGGCCAGATAACCAGTTCTCCAAAGTCAGAGGCAAAACCCCAATCGCACGCCTCCAGCACCACTGAGGACCAGCTGATTCAGCAAGGGGGCATGGCTTGATTCTTGACCTGCTTTAGGCCATCTCCAGCAGAGAAGGCATTGATCCACTCGAAATTAGCAGGCGCCTCTATTGCCGGCCCTGCTGTTTGCTTACAGAGGGAATTCAAACCTAATCTGGATCGGCGCCTGACTCTGGGCCATGTGCCAAGACTGGCACGGGGACACTAGCACACACACTCTCACCTGGTGTGCGGTCTATTGCAGGACACGCCCTCAGTTGCCACAGCTGCAGGTGCCTGATAGATTCAGAGCATCCTGCATCCAGCCTGGGCCGGAGATGCACTATTTCCGGTGCAGGCTTGTCATCGCAGCCTTCTTCTTTTCAGTCCTCTCACTCGGTGCCATTAGGACTTCTGACCCCTCCCTTCCCACTGTCTACCATCCTCACCCACCCAGACCCCCGGTCAATTTACTATATTATAGGGGAAGACAAATATACAACTGGCAATTAGGAAATGAAGGGTAGGACAGAGCTGGGGACACAAAGAAGGGACCCACACTTCTACTTGGAGGCCTGGATGACTGGTCAGGGATGGCTTCACAAAGGAAGTAAATATGCAGAAGTTTTCCAAGAAGAACAAGTGTGGGATTTCCCCGGCGGTCCAGCAGTTAAGACTCCGCACTTCCAATGCAGGGGACACGGGTTCGACCCCTGGTCAGGGAACTAAGATCCCACATGCCATGTGGGCAAAATAAAGAAGAAGAATAAGTGTGAAGAAGACTTCCAAGCAGGAGAGGACATTTCAGGCAGAGTTCAGGCAGAGGGAATCGCATCTGAAAAGACAGAGATGCTCTAAGTGGTGCTGTGTCCTGGAGTCACCCCGGTACGCTGGGATGATGAGAGCTTGAATTACAAAGAGGAAAAACCAGAGGCTGAGAATGGGGAGCTGGGATATTCCTTGTCTGTAAAGGGAAGAGCAGGGCTTTAAGAAAAGGCGTGAAAAGTTAGACTTGTACTTTAGAAAGATTACTACAACACCTCCGAGCTGTATGGTTTGGGGAGGGATAAAACTGAGTGCAAGGGACTGATGGAAACCCATTAGGAATGTGTTAAAACAATCTGCAGTTTAATCATTCAACAAATATTAATTGAGTACGTACCCTTGCTAGCCAGACACTTGGCCAGACAACCAAAATGGATTGGTGAACAAGACTGACCTTATCGCAACACATGCTGATCTCCTGTTCTGGTAAGGGTGACAGATATTAAACAAAAGGCACAGTTAATCACGTCGTTAGAATGAAACATTCTAGGAAGGAGGTTAGTGGCCTATGAAAGTGGACCACACCGGATCCCGACACAGTCTGAGGGTGGCAGTCAGGGATGGGGGCAGTCTCTCCTTTATATTAGATCAGTTAGTCCCCTGACAACCTTGTGAGTTATTAGTCATCATTTTACAGAAACGAAGGCTTAGGGCAGGGAGTCAAACTTCTTCCCTGAGGCACAGTTCCCAGCTTCTGAGTAGTGACAGCAAGGTCAGAAAGCAAGGAGGGTGATTCCAAACGAGATGTCTTCACTCTGCCCGGTCATGCCAGATATGTGACCTGGAGGACTCAGGTTTCATCCCTGAGTTTAAAGGATTTCTTCTTCCTTCTCTCCCTCCCTTCCCACCAACTCTAGCTCTCTCTCTCTCTCTCTCTCTCTCTCTCTCTCTCTCTCTCTCACTGTCGGCTAAATTGTTTTGTTGAACTATGCGGACAGAGCCAGCCAGCGAGGTTACATGGACGCAGACATGGAAGCTTGCTGTCCCTTGCATCAGAAAGCAGAGAGTGCCCATCTGGCAACTGGCCGCAAACACAAAAGAAGCTCGCGCTGAAGATGACTCAGCTCTGGCCCTCTCAGCAAGGCTGTACCATTAGCTCTTAAAAAAGAGACCAGGCAGCTTTGAGGAGACTTCAAACCGATTCCACAGCAAGCCACTTCCCACTCGGAAGTGGATGGGCAGACACTGCTGGCTCTTTCGTGAGCAAAATGGCAGAGTGAGTCCCAGGACTTGAGCGTAAGGCCCGCTAGTCCAGGCAGGTCTGTGTTTGGGTCAAGTGTAGCATTTGTCTCGTCACCTGGAAGTTGGCCTTGGGAGCAGGCTTGTGACTGGCTGACTCATTCTGCCTGGCCCCAAAACAGCTATTAGGTGAAGATGGCTTTGAGAGAGAGGGAGCGTTTCATATGAATGCAAAGACATCTTCCAGGCACCTCTGACAGAAGCTCTAAGGCCCAGTGGAAATGGCACAGGACTGGGAACCAGCTGGATGAACTTGGAAGCCCAGCCCAACCCCTCCGCAGCAGTGTGACTAGCCCGTCTCGGCACCTCAGTGCCCAGTGACGTGGAGGAAGGGAGAAGAAAATGGAACGCGTTGTTATCGGACCTCTTCTGTGAACCAGGCACTTCACTCATCTCATCTGGTTTAATCTTCCTTCCCCCCATAGAAGACCATCTAACAGATGATCCTAACACCTCCCTCCCTAGGTGTCTTGAGAAATCAATGGAATACATAGATTAAGTGCTTAGCATTACAAATCTTATGTATTGTCGTAAGTATTATTACTACAAATATTAGCCCCATTTTATAGATGAAAAGCCTGAGTCCAGGAGGCCACATAGCAGTTGTTCTAATCCAGCTCTGCCTGGTTCCAAAGCCCTTCTTCTTAACTCTATCAAAATAGTGCCAACCTGCCTCTTCCCTCTTGCCGAGGGGTTGGCTAAAAGTTGGAAAAAGAGAACAAGAGGAAAAAAAATTAGCCAAAATGTTTCTTGAACAAATAATTTAACGAGAATTCAAATCATTAAGAAACTATTAATAAATAAAATTCATGTATTAATAGTTTAAAAACATTTCATAAATATTTACCAAGGGCTATTTATGTGCTAGTCATTGTGCTGCTATGGAGATAAAAAGGAATTAGATATGAATTCTGCCTGTTTACCTATAGTCTAGTGAACATGCAGAAGTCACTCTAGTGACAATAGGAGTAACTAATAATAATAAAGTAATGCACTAACCTGCATTGATGTGCCCTATATTCCAGACATAATAATCGGCATCTTGCCTACATCATCTCTTTAGCATTTTAAGCAATCTTCTGTGATAGGAATTATTTCAGTTTTACAGGGGAGAGACCAGAGCTCAAGAGGTTATGTAACATGACCAAAATTATATAATTTGGAAGCGGGACAGAACCAAGAGGGAAACCCAGGTCTTTCTAACCAAAATCCGCCCTCCTAACCATTGTGCTGCCCTTCCTCGCTCTCCCTAACCAGCCCCTCTACTCACAACTGTGAAAACAAACTCATTAGCCTGAATGGCTTTAATAAAAAAGCAGAATTATACCAATTAGCACTAATAGGGAACAACACCAAATAAAGTCATATGAACTCCCTTTTGACTTTCCAGTTTCCCATTTTGGTACAGACCTGTTACTTTCTACTGCCTCTGGTCCTCCTGTGTGAAGAAAACGCAAATCCTACAGCAGTGATTCCAGTCACACTGCAGTTTACAGAAGCCTTTGCAATGCGTTCAAGACTGTTCTGTGACTGCAGGTGAGCTCCTTCCTAAAAACACAGGCCACCATCCTGTCACTTTAAACAGCCCTTAATCAAACAGTAACCATAGTTTGATCCTTCTCTAAAGGGTATATTTGAATGACATTAATGAAAAATAAAATAATCATGTCATATCTCTCTCATTCTTTTCTTCTAAGTCGCTCCAAGATATCCAAGTCAGACACAGGTAGGCTTGAAGTCATGCGAAGGATATATTTGGGGACAATATTGAGGGCAAGAAATTAAGTGTAGTTAATGGATTCTTCCCCCTCAAAATCACACCAAGGAGACAATTCTCAGTGGAAGCATTACTCTCTTTCTAAGTGTCGGCAGAGGGGGAAATATACTTTTTCACTAGATTCAAAGTATTTGGGGAGGCGGACACTCTCTCCACACTCCATCATCCCAAACTCTCCCAGACCTGGCCACAGCTTCCTACCAATTCATCCCTCCCTCTTTCATCTTATAGACACCGTACTTCAACTGCACAGAGATCCCTGTGTTATTCAACACACTGAATAGCTCTATCCCGTATGCTCCATCCACAGACCACTTCAAGGTCAAGTTCAAGGCTCAGCTCAGAAGTCACCTTACTGGTGAAGACTCCCCTGACCTCCTAGTCTTGGAAGCTCAAGGACCTCTCTCCTTATGCCCTGCTTCCCTCTGACATGGTCATTATCATTGCATATCTGGGTCGTACCTTGGAACGTCTTTCTTTCCCACACAATTGACAATTCTGGGGACAGGGCTTTAGTTAGATCTTTTTTATGGCTGTCTTTTCTCGTGAAAAAGAAAAACAGCTCACATTTGAGTAGGGGAGACAGTCATTGAACGAGAAAACAAACTAATAAACAAGTAAAATATGTGTTATAGATTATGATAACTTCTAGACTGGAAGATAAATGGGTACTACAGTAGAGAATAAAGGAAAAAACCTACTAAGCATGGATGATCAGGAAAGAGCCCTCAGAGGAAGTAGAATTTATGCTGAGACCTAAAGGCAAAGAAAGACCCAGGTCCACAATGAGCTGGGCCAAGAACAATCCCATAAGATTGTTCCCTAGCAAATGCAAAAGGTCTGCTATGGCCAGAGCTCAGTGTGTGCAGGGGACTAGGACACCCGTGTGATGGGAAGTGGTAAGAAACAGGGAGACAGAAGTGAGACTAAGTAAGTACAGAACAGACACAAGTCCAGACCAGATCAGGCTGGACCTTGCAGCCACAGTAAAGAGTTTTGGTTACTCTAAACACAATGGGAAGGTATTAAAAGGAATTTAATGAGGAAGTGACATTATTTGACATGTTTTTTAAAAGACCATTCTGACTTCTATATGGGAAACAAATGGATTGATGACTTAGGGGAATAAGAGTGGAAGTGGAGAGTCCAGTTGGGAGGTTATTGCTCCATGACCAATCTCAGTGTCTGATATGGGTAGAGGTGTTCAGTAAAAGAGAATGAATGAATAAATGAATGAGTTAGATTACCCTGAGGCTTCCAGAAAGACTGTGGCCAGCCAATGCTTTACCAGCTGGTTGTGATTATATCTCTTCCTTCCCCTTAGCACCTACAGCACTTGACTTATTCTGAAAAACTTCCAAAAACCACATTCTGGAAATTCCTCATTCATCTCAGGCCCAGATTTCCCATGTCACAGGGTTGTAAAAATCACCATCTTGTCCCAGTAACATTTTATCATGTCTGACATCATTTCTTGCCACTGTTCTTCATTCCTGAGAACAGAAAACAGCCTCCTATTTCTAGCAAAAAAAGAAGGAAGGAAAGAAAGGAAGAAATGAAGGAAGGAAGGAAGGAAGAAAAGAAGGAAGGGAGGAAGGAAGGAGGAAAGAAAGAAAGAAAGGAAAGAAAGAAAGAAAAAGGAAGGAAGGAAGGAAGGAAGGAAGGAAGGAAGGAAGGAAGGAAGGAAGAAAGAAAGAAAGAAAGAAAGAAAGAAAGAAAGAAAGAAAGAAAGAAAGAAAGAAAGAAAGAAAGAAAGAAAGAAAGAAAGAAAGAAGGAAAGAAAGAAGGAAAGAAAGAAAAAGCAGGTTCTGCTCCAAACAGACAGAGAAGAAAAGGTGAAGAGAAGCGGGGGAAATTCTGATGGGGACTTTCATCCCCTTTTCAGGAAGCTGGCTGTGAGCCATAGCTGTAGTTTTGACTCTAAACCTGTAAAACCTCAGCATCCCCAGCGGAGCCAGGAGGGGCGGGATCTTGACACGCAGAGTTCCTGAGCAGCACAAGTATCCACTTCTCCTCAGCGATCTCCTGCTTTATGAGCTGGGCTGCTCTGAAGCCTGGATAGACGCATTTCATGCCGAGTTTAGGGTGAAAGAGATTTGGCAGGTTATATTCCCAGGGTGCTCTGGAAAAAAGACCAGGATTGTTGAACATAAGCTGTGCTGGACTCATTCCTAAACCAACAGGAATCAGCTGCTCTTTGACAGTGGGGTCTGCTAACAAATGGGAAATTCTTCAAGGGGAACAGAAATAAAGGGAACGAAGAAGGCGCTGAGTATTCCATACCGATATGACTCCAGCAGAGCTTTTCCCCCACTATCCTCGAGCTCCTATGAGGACCATTACAAGGGACATAGAAGTAGTTCTCCAACTGACAGACTTATAAAAAATGTAAAAGCAATAAAGTTAAATGAATTTTTGAGCTAGAGAATTTAATGATCAAATAGTCCTGCTTCTCATGAGGAAGTTGACATGCAGAGGTAGAGAGTGACTTCTCAAATCTACCAAGCTATTAAAGGCACAGCAGAAAGATATCCCAGGTAACCAAATTCCAGTCGGTCCAGCCTCCTTCTGTCACCATGCATGCCCTGTATGTTTTTCCAGAGACACTGGAAAGTGATAAAGGACATTGACTTATCCTACAGACCTAAGATGGAATGTCTGTGAGACACTCACCACATCTATGACCCTTTACAGGTTTCTTCCCAGGAAACAAATGGGAATAATATCACCTACCTCATAATAAATGAGACAATGCCTATAACGTCTGTGTCCATGTGTTCACCAAATAGTTTACTTCCTTCTGGACATTCAGGAAAACTCTTTTTCCAGCCCTTTGCAGCTGGGTGGGACCATATGATGAGTTCTGGCCAAGAGAATGTATACAGAAGTGGTATGTCTGTTCGCTGAAGTCCACACACACACCACTTTCTTCCTGTTGTCTTTCCACAATGACTACATTGAAGATGGCAGCATCTCAAAATAGTAGGACCTGGATTCTTAAATCACTGTGTGAAGGAAAGCCACCTGACCAATAACATCCACGTTGAATTCTGTGAGTGAGAAGAGAACTTTTTGTTTTGTTTTGTTTTGTTTTTTGTGGTACGCGGGCCTCTCACTGTTGTGGCCTCTCCCGTTGCGGAGCACAGGCTCCGGACGTGCAGGCTCAGCGGCCATGGCTCACGGGCCCAGCCGCTCCGCGGCATGTGGGATCCTCCCGGACCGGGGCACGAACCTGCGTCCCCTGCATCGCCAGGCGGACTTTCAACCACTGCGCCACCAGGGAAGCCCGAGAACGTTTTTGTGTTAATCCATATTTTAGAGGATCGTTTGTTACAGCACCTACTGTTATTTACTCTGACTAATACAGTAAAGACTCATTAAATGAGAGCTATTATAAATGGTATATTTTGCTTTATTTAGAATCTATACTAGCTACAGATTCTTATAATCAGAACTTATTTTAACAATACTATGATGACCAACTCTGCTGAGAGACAACACTAGATTCTGAAGCCTTCGGTTTGTGAACCACTGAAGAATTCCTCTGCTCTGCATAATGTGCTCTGTATAATCTCACTGTATATAGCATTTTAATTTATCAAAAGTCAGCAGTTAAGGGGAGATCTCATTTTTTAAAAACATTCATTTAAGTGATTAGTAAGTTCCAGACATTGCTCTAGGTATTACCACATATGTTGTCCTATGCTAGCCTCAAAGTAGCCCTTTAAAGTTGTGAATAACTATTATTCCAGCCATGCCCACTCCCACCTCAGGTATCTTACACATTCCATTCTTTCTGCCAAGAATACTCTTGCTCCGGACATCTGCTCGGTTCACACCCTGGCTTTGCTCAGGTCCGTGGCCACTCTGTCTGAGACAATGTCCCTTTGCCACCCACATGACCAATCCCCATTCTTCTCTATCTCCAGTGTACATATCTGGCTGTTCATTCTCAGCACCGTTCAGGCCTGGTGGACCAGAGCCCAGCCTCTGATGAAAAGGGCGCTTCTTAACCAAGGCCACACTGGGTTCTCATGTTCCCTCAAAATTATTATTTTAAGAATAGGAAAGAAAAATATTGAAGGTTATATAAAAAATCAGTATGTTGAAGGTTACATAAACAACATAAGCAGTAGTATGAATTACTATTTTTTAACAAAATAAAAAAAAAGATATGCCTTTAGGCAAGTACGAATGAATACTCTCAGATTTTGTTATGCATTTTTTAGACCATCCTTTAGAGATCTTGCCCCTTCTTTCAATATCTACATGTTAAAATGTTACGACGACCCTTGCTAAAATCAAGAGCTATTGCCAATTATGTTATTGATGGATCTGGGCACTGACACTGAAAACCAGTGTCTCTCCTGAATAAGGACAAAAAAACCTGGTGATAATTCTTCTGGAGAAGTTACCAGTATTTGCAGTTTATTAAGAACAATGAATAAGGATCTTCTGAAGATGCCTATAAAGAAAAGCAGGCACTTGGTCCCCACGGAAGTCATCCTTTTGGAGCAGGTCTGGTGACTGATGAAATGGGTTTTGTGTAAAATGTAAATTCACATTTTGTGGAAACTGGAAGTTCATTCATCTTAATCATGTCTGTTATAGTCTATGACGCCTTCTGAAAATTGCCAGAGTAGGCTTTGTATTTGATCTTTCAACATTATTGGAGGTCATATAAACAGGATTATATGAAGTCTTTCACTGCCAATTAATGTAATTCTAAGTCAACATTCTGTCAATGATGTGCAGATTTTATGGCATAAGGAAGAAGAGAGAAGAGCTCATTTTTTCCTTCAGATGGATTTCCCTGCTTTTGGTTAATGCTTAATTAAAAAGAGGGGGAGATGGGAATTCCCTGGCAGTCCAGTGGTTAGGACTCGGTGTTTTCACTGCCAGGGCCAGGTTCTATCCCTGGTCGGGGAACTAAGATCCTGCAAGCCATGTGAAATGGCCAAAAAATAAAATAAAATAAAATAAGAGGGAAGAAGGAAGGAAGAAGAGATGGAGGAAGGGAGGGAAAGGGGGGAGGGAGAGAAGGAGGGAAAAATTCTACTTAATTCATTTTAAGATGTTTTGGGAAATTAATCCTTTCCTTATTTTCATCTTAAGAAAAAAACTTAGAGTTATTGAAAGGTTAAAAAAATCCATTTTCTATGAAATTGAATGTCTAAATGGTATTCTAATTTTATAATCTAAAATGTGACTCTCTCTGAACCTAACATGTAGGAGACTTATTTTTAGCTAATAGATCTAGCACGGGGAGCTAATTTTTTTTCCATGGAAATGAAAAACAGACCAAATTTCATTTATTCATGGAATATCAGCCCTACCATTAAGTGTAATTTGCTCTGAAGGATTTCAGAGCATTTCTGGGACAATACTTTCCATAAGTCTCCACAGATATAAAGAGGAACTGCTTTCGTGTGAAAATCTTTATAAATTCTGGATTAAATTTTTTCCTTCCCCCTTATAACTCTATAGGAAATCTCCCAGGGATGTATGAGAGAAATTTTAGTGTCAAGTAAATTATCTCACTAACTTCTACAACATCCTTATTAAAAAAAAATGATACGCTTCAAGCTAATAAAGTTAGAAAGAGTCAATAGATGAAGTAGAATAATCCAGTGAATAGGTAATTTCCTAATCTAGTCATCTGTGATCTACAGGGACTGACTTGTTTCAGGCGCTCCCTGCTTTGTGCTCCAGGATACATTCAACCTCTAGAGTTAAACCTTCGAGGTGGAACCCCAGTCTGTCTCTTACCCTCTGTGTGACCTTTGTCCTCATCCTTAAAACAGGGGAAATGACATTCTCTACCTCTGGTTTGCGAAGAGAACTAAGTCACCTACTATATGACAATGACCGTCTCCGTGTCTGCCACGCTACCCCCATTATCCTTGTCATCTTCATCTACCACCATAGCTTCAAAGTTAACCCTATGTCTGATCTTGCCTTCTTTAAATCTATCCTCGAAATTGCAGCCAGAGTGAAGTTTCTAAAAGAGAAACTTGATTATATTTTCCCATGCATTAAATAATTTAATGTTTCTTCATGGTCCATAGAATAGTGTCCAGAGCCCCTAGAGTGGCAGATTACACCTTTCAAAATCCAACCTTTGCTTCCTCTCTGCTATCTTCCCCCATCCTTCTTCTCTCTTCTCTTATTTCCTGTCCTTGCTCTGAACTTTCAGCCACACAGAACCATTTGATAAGCATGAAGACTACCTTCTATTTACTTGCACTCCTCTGTACTTCCCTCTGCCTAGAACTTTCTTTCCAATCTTATCTTCAAAAGGTTGGATCAAAAAAATTCTTTTTTCTTAAAGCAGAAAACCCCAGTCTCACCAATGCACAGAGGAAGGGAAACGTAATCTGCTCCAGTGATGTTCAAAGAGGAGCAGGTGCCAATTTGCTTACCAAAGAGAGGATCCATTATGAACTCATCAGGCCTGCTGCTTTGCACATTCCCACTGTGGCCTAATTGCTTGCACTGTTAATGTAGTCATAATCTAAGCATTCCCAGAGTCATCCTGGACAACTCACAACACATCTTAAGAAGTATCTGCAGCACAGATTGAACCAACACTTTAAAAATATTGGGAAATGATAAACATAGGATTCTGTTTAATTAAAGACGTGGCTGCAATTAAACTTGAAGATAATTTCTCCTTGTGCCCTGCTAAACTGTACTTGTACACATAGGCAATAAGATAGCTACTTCTCAATTAGCTTTGGTAAGTGAGTAAAAGAACAGGACAGATAGCTTAAATATACTGATAATTTCTATTTGGGATTATGGTGCGTTTGGGGATAATATAGAGGTTATTTATAGGACCCATGAATACCCACACCCGGCCAAGGCTTTATCACCCCTTCTTACGAAGTCCTGGAGAGAGATATGCACAAGAGAAAATAGAAAATAAAAAATCAAGTGCCACTTTATTTAATTTATTTATATATGATATAACTAAATATTATATTTATTACAATTAGGTGGGCTTTCACCTGAGACTCCAATTATAAGTTCTTTGGTTAGTTGGGCTGGAGACATGACTTGGATCACATAATACACAAAAGCCTAAGGAGCTTTACCTACCCTCCAAGTCTAGGCATGAATCCACCGTTCTCTGGGTGACCCCATGCAAAAAGAAGACTTAAGAGACTAACAACTAGAGTATATATTTAAGAATAGTAGAGAGAGTCACATTTGGGGCTTCTTCTATGTAGAATTGTTAGATTACTACTATCTTTGTCTTTAACAAAGATAAGACAAAGAAAGAGGATCATAGCTATGTAGGCGACCTTATACCAGTTATCCTGCCCACTAGTCTACATAGTCTGGATAGTGTCCAGAATATCACTTTGCCTGTACCCTCCAACTTACTTTTGCTTATAACCTTCTGGGTCAACACTCTGGCCTTGAAGCCATGGGGTAAGTCAGTTCCAGATTCTAAACTTAGTTTCTTCATCTTTCAAGTGTTTCAAGTGCTGTTTAGGCAAGAGGCATCTGCGGTTCTTTCCAGCTGTGATGTTATATTATGTGACCATAAATAAACATTACCTTCTCTAAAGCAAGAGTATTAGTGAACTCCAGTACTTCTCCCAATAGCGAAATGAATTCCTTTTGGATGTAAATTTTATTTTCACAGTCCACACACTTCTATCCCTAGGCAACTCTTTTACAGGAATCTGATGAGAGAAGATGATTGACTCAGCAAACATCTATCCTCACTCTCAGAATGCCCTCAAATACTTTAATTCAGAAAGCTCAGAGCATAAAAAATTAGGAGGTTTACTTAATCTGCTTTCTAGAGAATTCTAATGAGAAGTAACATAGTCAAAAACAAGGACTAAGAATTTCCCACACGAACATGATGGGATAGTCAGCATTTTTTCACTTCTCTTCCAAGAAATCATGTTTCTAAAGTACAAATATTTTTTTAAATGCTTTAAACTCTGCCACCTGCATTTTCAATATAATGCAGATATGACATTATGATCCACAAAGTCCAAAATACATATAAAAAACTGCCCAAAACTGAGATTGGCAGAAGGTCCATGGGAGGGAGAGATGAAAAGAAGCACAATGAGTGACAAGAGGGTCCGACACTGAAATCTCAGAAAGCGTCATTAAAGGTACATTTCCTAAATGCGAAGATGATGATCTAATGTGCAAAAGCTATCACCCTTCTTCACAAAAGGTGAGAGAACTGAGTGAGCATGTTTGCTGGGGAGACAGAGAAAGCTCCACTGACAAAGAATCAGACAGGTCAGTGATATTTGCAGGGATCAGGGTAACCAAGGACAAGGAGAGAGCCTCTAGGGTGTGAACGTTTTGAGGCTATTCTCCCACCCATTGGAATCACCTGAAAATAGGTGGTCTGAAAAAAACCTATTTCATTGAGAGATGAGTCATACAACAGGAACAAGGCATCATTCAAGGATACTATTGAAAACTAAGGACAAGAGAAGCAACATTTCCCAGGAGATGAAGATTTGGCATAGGAAGAAAGCTATGAACAAGCACGCCATGAGTCAAAACATATTAATAAGGCAGTTGCTGTTATTAAAGAGGACCTCGAGCCAAAATGTAGAAGGTATGATAAGACCCCAGGTAGAGGTTAGAGATGAGCTGACCTCACTGAGGGGAGATGTAGAAGAAAGAAGCAAAGCCATCTGACACACACACACAGAGAAAACAGAAGGAAAACTAAGGGACTAGATATTACAGAAAATATAATGAGTTGTAAAAGATAAAAGTAAGGAAAGCAAAAAGAAGTGAGGGAAAGAAAGAGATAAAGAAAGAAGAAAAAGAAAGAGAAAGAAAGAAAGAGAGAAGAAGAGAGAAAGAAGGAAAGAGAAAGAGGGAGGGAGGAAGGAAAAGCATTTTTAAAGAGTAAAGAAATCTATAGTAGTAGAAAGCAGTCAGGCAAAGGGGAGCATATATATATATATATGCATATATATATATTTATATTCATATGTAAAACACTAGTATATGTTTATGCTCTAGTATATGCATAACTAGTATATGTTATGTAAAACACTAGCATAAAGAAATTTTGGTAAGAGTCATAAGATTTGAGGGAAGACTTTTTATCAATACTAGACAGCATTTTATTTATTTTTAATTTCTGAATTACATGAATTATTCCATGTAAAGTTTTTTAAAACAGAAAAAAAGAACAAGATAGAAACATACTAGGAAGGGTGGAAAAGTAACAGGCTTAATTCAACCATTTACCTATTCAGATGTATTCAGCAAACATTACTGAATGCCATTCTATGTCAGGCACTGGTCTAGTACTGAGTATGCAACAAAAAAGAAAGCAGATAGAAATCTCTGTCCTTGTCAACTTTCATTCTAAAGAGGGGAAATGGACAACAAACAAAAAGACAAACAAAAGCATATTATATATCAAAAGATAAACTATGGAGAAAAATAAAACACAGTAAGGGAGATAGAGCATGCCAAAGGAAAGAGAGGTTGCTGCCTTAGGTAGGGTAGTCAGGGAAGGCTTCATAGTTTCCCTTGAACACTTGGACACAGTGTCCCTTGGACACTTGGGCAGGGACCTATAGGTGAGGGAGAATGCCATGCAAATATCCCAGGCAGAAGGAAGGGGAAACATTAAAAGACAGAAATGTCTTGGCTTTTTCGAGACTGTATGGAGCCCAGCATGGCCAGATTGCTCGAAGATAGAGGTGAGCGGAAGGAAATACAACCAGAGATTTTAACGGGGGCCAGTGTATACATGGCTTTGAATATCATTTTAAGGATTTTATCTTTTTCTCTGAGTGAGAGGAGAAAATGTTGAAGAGTATTAAACAGAGAAGTGATAAGATCTGATTTCTATTTCATTTTAAATGATCACTCTGGGTGCTGTGTTAAGTTAGCTACTACTTAGAGCTAAAGCCGAAAGAGATAGTCACTATTTTCATTACGATAACCACTGACGGCTGCAGCTTCTCAAAAGTTTATGCAGAGCTAGAAGTTAGAGAATCGGCTTCTCCAAAAACAGCGGCCTCCACTCCCTCTCCACACCTGCCTTGTCACTATAAAGGGGAGTCCAGGACAGGAGAGTGCTTTTGGGAAGTGAAGGGAGAAAGACTTCCGAATTATTGTGCAAATTATTGGGAGGGGTTCTTTTAAGAAGGGGTTCTCATTCTCTGATTTGTTATCTGCCTAATTATAAATTTCTAGAATTGCCTCTGTGGTACCAGAAAAGCAGAATAGAGGATTGGGAAGAGATGGCATAGTGGGGACCTGCCTGAAGGACAAAAGGACAAGACAAGATTGCCTCCAAACTCAGTTGCAAAAGGTACAGAAGTCAAATCCCAAGAACTGCCTTCAGTCTCAAGAGTTAGACAGTGAAAGAGATTGGGGAGGTATGGTGTTGTCAGGGTCACCCCAGGGGCTTCCAAAGCAAGAGGGTATTGGTGAGCGGTGGTAGATATAAGGAAGAGAAGCTATCAGAGGCACTCTCTTGGCACCAGCTGTATGTCTGCCAGAGCATGGCACCAAATCTTCCAAGAGTGTCAGTGAGCTAGAACACAAGTTTTGGAAACACAAAGAAAAGACTTCCAGTGCCTCTTATAAAAAAGAAGACATTTGTGTTTTCTGTCTCCGTTTATGGAGACAGAAAACTCTCAGAACTGGAGAAAACAGCCTTCCCTCTCTATACCAACTTGCATGCTGTCTGCATAACTCTGTGATTACAGTGATGTTGCATGGTGCATAGGGAAATCCTTTTTTAAATTAATAGTACAGATAACTTGCAAAAAGGGCCCCCCCCAAAATGAGGAGATAACAAAATGTCTGAAATTTGGAAATCTGTGATCCAATTCAATGCACTTACTTGATATACCATGAAAGTGAAGGAGGGAATATGACTTTCACGAGGTCACATAGCTAGTTAGTAGTAACACTAAATTTAGCTCACAGCTCCACTCTCTTACTTCATTGCAGGATCTCACAAAGCTGATCAGAGAAGCAGACAGCACAGTAATCATGTGACACGAGGATGTGGGCATATTTATGTCCACAGCAACTTGTACCATCTCCAAAAAATAAATGGTCGCACACAGAGAACACACAGAACCATGAACCAAAGCTCTGGCGCACTTACTCCACGGTGTTATAACGATAATTTACAATGTTATTGCAATTACAGCAGAATTATGGCACGCCCACCCCCAATAGACCTGTGTGCATAGTCTCGAGAGAGACAAATGTGCTGGCAGGTCTAGCTGCAGAAATGAGATGAAATGACTCCTATCCCCAATCCTGCCATTGATTTTTGTAGCCCTCCCATTAACACGATACTTCACATACCACCTCGCCATCATTTCTCAGAGGTGAAGATATAGTTTTAGAGTATAAATAATTAGACCCTCAAAATCCAAGGTGACAAATCTTACACGCCTCCCGTTGCCATGATTCAGGACACGTAAATTGGAGCCTCTTTTGAGGATGTGTGCTTTTTCTGTGGGTTGCTAAAAGTTGCCAAAGAGATAATGCAATAAGAGGTAATAAACTTAATACTTACAGTGGCTACCTTTTATTGAGTACCTACTCTGTGGTTCTAAGAGTCTAGAGTAGTGATTAAGAACATTAGATTGATTGTAACAAGCTGGTAGATTGATCAACCACTCTGTGCCTCAGTCTTTAATAAATAAAGCACTGGTACAAACTAGCACTCAAAGAGGTGGGCTTTGACAACTGTGTGCAGAGTTCTTTGTACGTAATACTATCTAATACTTTCAGGAGCCTGATGAGGTCAATACCATTAACCTAATTTTTCATATGAGAACACTGAGGGTCAGCAAAGCTAACCTACTTTGCTGAAGTCACAAAACTCTTTAGAAGTTGGAAAGTTTGTATTCAAACTCAAGTCTATTTGACATGTCTTCACTCTTGCCTATTTTACTGTCCCCCATGGTAAGTCCTAAACTAGTGCTGGCTGAACAAAAGTTGAAATGCTTTGTTTAACCTAGGCTTACATACTTATTAATTTACTCACCCATTCCACACTCTTAAGGCATTTTATGTTTGTATTTACTTATTTGTTTGCTGTCGACTTATACAAACTCATCTCATTCCAGAAGATTTAGGGTAGTTTATAAAAACGCATGCATTCTGTAAAAATATATTAAGAATTCAGGGAGAAAGGGAATAAGAGTAGAGAAAAAATAAGAGGAAACCAAGGATGAGGCTGGTATTCAAAATGTGAGCAAGCTTTTACTGAGCTGACACCATGTAGGAACTGGGGATTTCGAAGTAAAACCACAAGATCCCTTCTTTTCATAAGCTTGGGTTCTGATGGAGGAAATAAATACATAAACAATTACAGGGTACAAGGCAAAATTGGAAAAAATGTACAGGACCTACTGGGAGCATATCAGGAGGGCATGCCCCATCAAAACTGGGTACCACTCATCACAGTCTGAGAGTCTCCTAGTTTGTCTGGTTGTTGTCTGTCTTCCTGCTATGTTGTTTACAGCTGTACCTCCTCTGTCTGCCACGTTAGAAGTGCTTAATGAATGAGTGGATGGAGGAAGCTCAATGAGGAATTTTTAAAAAGTGTTTTGTGCACAGCTTCTAAATTGCAGAACTCTCTCAGTTCTCTCTGCTTCCCCTAGACCTTGGAAGTGACCTGCTCAGGTAATTACATCCTACAAACACCAAAACGAGGCAAAGATTCAAAAATAGTTCATGGAGAGTGGGTCAGTGAGTACATATCGACCCTCAAGCAAAAAAGGGGATGGACATTACTAAGGTAATAATGGTACATCTAGAAAAACTAGCATGTCACAGATGAATGATTTGCCCAACTTGACATACCCTGTAAGAGACCAGTGAGGTGTTTAAATTCAACTTCCTCTGGCTGCATGTCTGTCTACATTCCACCAGGCCTCCCTGCAGAGATGAAATTGGGCAGGAGATCTGAGAAAATACCTGGATAAAGAGAGTAAGAGGGAGCGTAAGAGGTTTAGGGCACAAAGAAGGACAAAGGAAGGTGGAAAGTCAGAATATACAAACACATCGATTCACTTTAAAAAAAAAATTTTAGCAACAGAGAAAAATACTGTGCATTAATCAATGCATCATTAAAATGCATTGAGACAGACCGATGGCATTAGCCTTTTGAAAATTTACTAGTTTAGCTCCTTTTTTAGTTTCTTCACATTTTCTTGTCTAGAAATCTCACCGTGTGCTTTGGAAACTGGTTTGAGAATCAGGAACGAACTCTTGGTCAAGTTCTAGAAATTCCTTATTCTAAACTAGTTTTTTTTCATCTGTAACAGAAAGCTGAGGCAGTAACTTCCCTTCCTTTGGGCTTCGGTTTCTGCTGTGACAAGTGAAGAATGTGGAATCAGTTTTTCCCCAGGATCTTTCTAGAGCTGTCTGGACAATAACAGGAGACCTGATTCAGAGTCCAACCCTGTATCTTGTTTTGTCTCATCTCTTTTGTGTTTCTCAACTATTTCCTGCTCTTAGAAGTTGGGATAAAATAGAGAAAATGTACATAAAGCTTTAGAGTTTGAGGATCTATTTATATTAGCTTGTTTGAGGCAGGACTGTCATCTGCCAGCCCTATCTTACAGGTCTTTGCAGATCCATTGAGGTCATGAATATGTAAGCACTCTAGTAATTACCATTGGCAATAACATAAAAGAATCAGTTGTAATAATACTATTTTTACAGAGACCTAGGAAGTAGTCTGTTTTCAAGAAAGGTTAAAAGCCTTTTCCTAGAAGACAGATTAGACATAAGTAGAGGCAGAAAGTCTGCCAATATTTTCTTTCAAACCACTCTGTAGTAAACTCTGTGGCTGATTAAGAATAAACTAATACAAAATAAAACGAATGGAAAATATAAAAGGAAATAAATTTAATTAAAATATAAGATATGGTCCCTCTTATGTGGTTGAGAAGATAGATTGGGGCCCAGAACACTAACAAGAAACAATGTAGTAAATGAGGATGTAGGAAGTACCCATTTTGTCTTGTAACTTTCATAGCAACCCTATGTGCTAAACCAGATATTGGAAGACTGGACTGGGGGGGCTTCAGTTTCTTCATCTATAATAGCGGTCAAACTTGGTACAGGGAAAGGAGACAGAGGGCAAGTTCCCCACTCAAGTGCTTACAATGAACCTGTCCCTAAAAAGCCCCCTGATGTCAGGAAATGGGGAGTCCAGGAAGGGAGGGGGGTGGGAAGCTGAGAAGCTGCAATGTATGTGTACTTTGTAAAAGAGGCATCCCCCTCTCAGCTCTGTTTGATATTTAGTCTGCACAATTTACTTGGAACATAGGCTACATTTTGTAAAAGATGCCAGAAACCTGTATTATGAGATTTTTTTAAATCTGTGGATTTTTAAGCTGATAAATGAATTT
This sequence comes from Lagenorhynchus albirostris, assembly GCF_949774975.1. NCBI lineage: Eukaryota > Metazoa > Chordata > Mammalia > Artiodactyla > Delphinidae > Lagenorhynchus > Lagenorhynchus albirostris. The sequence continues at coordinate 70,399,901 of NC_083111.1, read as the reverse complement.
TAAAAAAATATCTTCTAGGTGGTTAAAAAATATTGTCAGTTTTCCGTCTTTGGACTAGATGATCTCTAACATCTTCTACTGCTCTGACATTCTAAGATGCTATGAGATGTACATTGGTATAGAAAACTGCCTCAAAACAGATCTGTAGGTCATGGGGTAACACTGGGTAGTAATAATCACAACAGTATCGTTATCATCTTATACACACTGATAAATAACCACTTGCAAACCACTTTAGCACCCATTTTGTCTTATAACTTTCATAACAACCCTATGTGCTAAGCCCGATATTGGGGAGACTTAAATTTAAAGGCTGTTAAAGAGCTGGTATATGATCCCATGGTAGGTTAATTACAAAATTAGGACTGAAGGATGTTGTCTAAAATGGTACGGATGAGCATTGTCCCACTAGGGTGACTAAGCTATAACAGGGACCACGTTCTCTGCTGATATCTGGGCCTCCTTTGAACAACAAGCACACTGGGATAAAGGAGGGTATGTGACAGCCACTGCCCACTGAGTGGCAGGTTGCAGGGAAGTGGGTAATGGAACTTCTCTCTTGGTGTTGCCCACTCCACAGAGGAGCTCTGCTAGGGCAACAAGCCTGATCCTGCCGAGAATCTGGCAGTGCTTGTGAAACCAGTTTTTGTGAGGCTCACTAGCATGGCCATCAAACAGCTGTAATGAACTCTCGTCACTGGGTTGGGAAAGATATCAGTTCTTTTGCTGCTGGGTGTTGGGAGGTCTGAGAGTCCTGGAGAAGAGGTTGGTGGAGCCAGCATGGTGGTGGTGGGCACATGGGAGGCTCAGGCCAGCAGCCACTTACCAAACAGGATGAAAACGTCTCAGTATCTGAGCAACCAGTAGGGCTGTAGTGTAACATCCAGCCTGGCTATAAAGGACAACACACTTTTAAGTAAAAAAGGCTCAAGTTGTCCAGTGACGTAAGACTACCCAGAGAAAATGGCTAGAAATCCTTTTTGTGGTTTTCTGTTTGTTTGTTGTTTTACTGTAAGGCATCATTTGGATTGACAGGACACGTGCTTCCCCCACAAATCAATACCAAAACCTAAAGGAACAAATTGATGAATTTCAAGTCCTGCAGAGGATTCTGGGTAGGATGATCACATGATCTGGTCTGCCCTGAATGGTCCCAATATCTGGACTCTCCTTTGAGTCTCAAGAATGTCACAGTTTGCATGCTAAATGTTGTAGCTGAACTGACTCTATGCTGTTTGGCCAGCGGAAAAATGTGAGAGAGTAACTGAGAATGAGAGGTGAGGATAAATTGTGAACTCTTGGCTGACAGGACGGTGACTTGACATGATTATGTAGGCATGAACAAGACAGATGAAAGTAGAAATGTCCTAAACAGAGAGAACCTAGAAAGGAAGCGGTTAGACTCATTGTTTTGTGAAATTTTCAAACAAAATTGTTTCTATAGAAGTTGAAAGCTAGTGACAAACAATGCCAACAACACAGACAACAGTAGCTACCATTTAACCAGTGCTCGTTAAGTTCCTGGAACTTTGCTAAGGGGCTAGATTATAATTGGATTTCACCCTTACACCCGCTGTCTGAGGTAAACAAAGTAGCCCCAAGTTAAAGATGAAAAACTCTGGGGTTCAGAGAATTTTAATGACTGAACAAGGAACGAACTGGTAAAATCATGGGCTTTGCAATCAGCCCGCCTGGATGTGAACTGTGGTCCTGCCACACACTTGCTGTAAACGTCCTTTTTAAGAGGAGAATTTCTAAGACTAAGATGAGAGTATCAAAAGCGTTTGGAGCTAGGAGTAGGAAAGCAGGAAAGGAGTGTCCATTTGCTTCCAGCCCAATAAAACTTTCCATTAATCAACGTATATTGAGTTCCAACCATGTGTGCAGAAGGTGCAAGTTCCTCCAGAGAATACAGAGGAAAGTATAAAACATGGTTTTCCACCAAGGAAAATATGATCTTTGGTTGGAGGGGAGGAATTGTTGTCATAGGCACTCTGGCATAGTAAGAAGCATACCTGTCTCGAATTGGATGCTCTGAGAATGATTCCTAGCTTTGCTCATTACAAGTCACATGGCTGGGGTACGTTGCTTACCTATTCAGAGCCTCGGTATCCTCATGTGTAAGCTGGAGATGGAAATAAGGCCAAACTCATAAAACTATGAAAATCAGATAAAGTAATATAAATGTATCCTAGACACTATAAAAGGATATTCTGAAATAAACTGTTATTTTTGCAGCAAACAGAGGAAATTAAGCAAGAGATGTAAATACAGCAAGCATCCAAGGGAAGCTGATTTCCAGGAGTGTTTGTCATCTCTCAATGGACTTAGTGTCTCAGTGCCCAGGTCTCCCATCTACCTCTCTTTGTGCGCGTTCTTTCTCGCTCTCCTTTTTAATTGAGAAACTTCATTTCCTTATTCCCTTTAGCTGTTTCATAGGTCATTGCTCTTTAGAGACGGAGGCTATTTCTGCTCTTCTGTTTCCTTTTCATTCAACCATGCAATACTTGTTCCATATCTGGCTAGCTCACTCTGGAAGGGGACAGCAAATTACATATCTCTGGGTGCTTGGTGGAAGTCACTTACCTAGATTTAAATCCCCAATAACGTTTGTGGGGGGGTTTTGTAAATAAAGTTTTATTGGAACACATCCACCACATTCTTTTATGTATGTCTGCTTTTAAACTACCATGACAGAATTGTAAATCTCCAATAACACTTTAAATACTTAGTATTAGCCAGGTCCATAAATATGTCTGAGATAACCACCATCATTTCTGTATGAACAGTGATATCCAATAAATTATAGAATCTGTGAATTGCTTGCAATACAAAGTGTTAAAGACAGAAACAATTAGTTGTTTGGATGTGCAGGTCTGAGAGTCTGTATATATACATATGTGTGTTTAGTGGAATCTTCCTGAGAGGAAATATTTCATTGTCTGTCTTCTTAGAAACAGTTACACCAGATGATGCCAAATATCACTTTTCATGGTTTTCGTCTTCATAACGGAATAAAAGAATGAGATTTATTATTTTTGTTAAAATTCACTATTGTCTTCACTAGGATAATAAACCAAGGGTCTACTTGTCAAGATCTGCAAATTTTTCTCTGCTGAAGTTCCTTTCATTCTTATGCTCCAAACATCTATGTGAGTAAATGCCAAAAATGTTGGCGAAAAGGGAAGAAAGGGTTGTGATAAAAGTAGGAATAGTGTCTTTTCAAAAAGAGGATAAGGGAAGAAGAAAACAGCGGGTTTACCACCTTCCATGAACTCTGTGTAAATCACTGACCCAGAGCTACGTGTTTTTATTAATAACAGCTGCAGGCTTTACTGAACACTCATCCCCTGTCATGTACTGGACTAAACACTTAGAAAGCATTGCTTCATTTTATTCTCAATAACATAATGAAGTTAAGCAATTTGCTCAAGATCATGCATCTAATAACTGAAGAGTTTTGTCAGTGACCAAATGGGTAATTCTGCTTAATTACATGGTTCTCTATTAGTGGCTTCATGTGTCCACAGATACAAACCACATCCTAAGAGATAAAGGAAAATTTTGATGTCCAGGCATCTTAACACCTTTAACGTATTTCCATATTAGTTTAGATCTTGATCGAGGATGAGTATGGATACTAGTTACTAGACACTTAAATTTCCACAATCTACACACCTTACCATGGCCCACAAGGACCTGCTTGATATGAACCCCAGCACATCTCGAGTCATAGCCTCTTCCTGTGGTAGATTTTTAAAAGGCCACAAATACTTTGCAATGCCCCCCATCAAGAAGTGAAGTCATTTTCCTGATCTCTTGATTCTGGGCTGGTCTGTGACTAGTTTGACCAGTAGAATTTGGTGGAAGTGATACTGTGTGTCTTCTGAAGCAGGGCCTCAAGGGACATTGTAGCTTCTCCTTCATTCTCTCAAATACTGTTTCCACATGAAGAAGCTCAAACTAGCCTATGAGAGCCATGGCCCATCCAAGAACCAGTAGCAGCTGCCAGAGCAGTCCCCATCCAGCCCCCAGAATGACTATGGTGGCAAGACATATCTTAAGCCACTAGTTTTGGGGGTGGTTTGTTAAGTGGCAACAGATAACTGGGCTACCATCACGCTTCAGGCTCTGGGCTCCAGCCTCTCCGGTCTTCTCTCAGTTCATGGTACATGCCATTGTCTTTCCCACTGCAGGGACTTTGCATATGTGAGCCCTATACATGGAAAAGTTCCCCTCCTGTCTTGTCCAAGGTTTACTCCTTGTCATCCTTTAGGCCACAGTTTAAAAGTCACCACTAGAGAAAATCCTTTACTGACCATCTATGTACAGTAGATTTCTTATCCAAATCAGCCCCTTGCTTAGTTTTTTCACTGCATGTATAACAATCTGCTATTGGTTTGTCATTGCCTATTTTCCTCCTACCCAACTCTAAGCTCCATGAGAGGAGATAGAGAGAATGTTTGCCCTTTCCTCCATTGCATCCTGGGAGAGTGTCTGGCAGAGGGTCTCATCCACAACCCCTTAGATCCTTTTACCATTTTTGTGCACACATCTGCCCAGAGGCCTGTCACTCTCAACGGCCAGCACTTGCTTCTCTTTTTGGAGGACTGCGCCCATGGCTGCTGAAAGCCAGCTGGATTTATCTGTAATGAAGAGAACTGAAGACTAGGAATTTGGATAGCCCAGGTCAATGACCAGGGAGTGGGGTAGTGTGTATAAATACTCCAGCCCCCTTATCCCCGGACAGGACAACTCTGGGGTATGATCTACACTGCCTTCACTACTCACCTACAGGAGTGAGCAAAGTTCCCCTCCATGGGACCATCTTAGCTTATTTTCTTATTGTGTCCAAAGTAAGTGTATACCCTTGATTGGCATCCCTCCTTTCCCTGTCCCGTTTCCCCAATCTCCTGCAGGTTTTAACGTGAACACTCCCTAAAATAAGTCACTTTCACACAAATCCTAGTGTTAGAATCTGCTTCTGGGAAAGTCACCCTAAGACAGTGTGTTGACTGAATAAATTCATTGCAGCAATTCTGGATTTCTACATATTTGCTTTGCACATGGACATCGTTCACCCCACCTCATAATCGGAATCCAGATATATTCTGCAGCACCACTGGCCTTTGCAGCCTTGTTTGTGCAATTATTTCAATGTTTTACTGCAATTTGCCCTGGTGTTTTATAAAGATGAGTGGGAAGTGCAAAAACGTAAGCACTGACACTAGCTGCTAAACAATTGAGACAAAGATAAAAACCACTCGGTGTGCTGAAAGCAGGGAATCTTTGATTATATCGGAATCCCCGGTGGACTGAAGCTGGTTGTCTGGATGTTCAATTGTGAAGAGTGAGTACCAAATTAAAGAGCATATGGGAAATTCTGGAAATAGATCATCTGGGACTGTATTGAAAAATGAGGCTTATTGAAAGACATGGAGAAATCTTTAAAAAGTATGGAAATAATGAAAATTGGCACCAAAACCCCTTCCAGAGTTCCAAAGACTAAGAAGTTTATGGAAGCAGAGAGCAGTTATCAGAGATGAGCTTGCCTTGTGTTCCCTTGTCAAGAAGAGAAATAGTATCATACGCAAGTCTCACCTGACAAACGTTTCATGAAATCCTGTAAAATCCTTTTAAAGTCACCGTCGCTGTCTCCTGCTGAATTCCCTACGCAGTCTCACGAAATCACCACCAGCAAGTCGTTCTTCTGCATTTTAAAATAAATTTCTTCTTCTTACCGAATGTCACTTTAAGGAAGCTAAAAAAGTAGGTTTTGGAGGCAAGCAATTGTATAAGACATGAGTTCTACTATTTTCATTTAATGTTCAAACCAATTGTTAATGTTTTAAATAATGTTTAAATAATTAAAAACTTGAGGGATGCTTTTGGATTCGTGGAACAAAACTCCTCCATAACACATGCAAAGTTTTGGGTTTCTTCAGTCCTATTCATTCAGCTTTTATATGAATTTTTTTGGAATTAATGTATTAAACATGACAGAAGAAAATTCCACAGTCTGATGGAATAATACAAATCGCAGCTCTGCCACTAATTATGTAACCTCCTGGAAGCTGATCTTTCTAAGACTCAGTTTATTCAGCTGTAATCATGCTTCCTCTGTAGAGCTGTCATGAGGATTAAGTTAGAGAAACTAAATAAAGTATACAGGGCTTAACCTGCATTCGGTGAAGCTTGATTCTCTTCCCCATGCTTCCCATCACAAGACAGTTGGTATGAATGATTTTGCAGACTATTGGATTATCTTGGCTTGAAGACAAGTCTGAACTCCTTAGCATGACACACAAGGCTCCATGTGATCTGACCTCCACAGTTCTCCTGGCTCATCAAACTCCGGCCCCTTTCCCCACCCGTCACTCTGATTATAAAGGAGCACATGGAGCTACCTGCACCCAGGAAGTGCCAAGCTCTTCTCCCCTGTAGGTCTTTCCTCTCCAGAATGCCCTCCCCAGGACTTGGCTCAGATGAGTCATCTTCCTGGACTCTTGGAGTCCCCACTTCCTCCGGCCTGGGTAAAGTGTCCTGTATGGCCTCCCAGGACCCTGGGTCTCCCTCTAACATAACACTTGGCACTTAGTTTTTAAAATATCTCTAATGCCAGTTTCCTCCATTAGATTATAACATCCTCACATAAGAGTATTATATTATCTTATACTCACTAGTCACTCTTCTAAGACCTTTCCATATACAACTTATTTTATTATTACAACAACCAACCCTATCAGATAAGTGTTCATAGCTGCCCCATTTTAGAGGTGGGAGAAAGGAAAGGAAAAAGATAAATTACATGATTCTCCCACGACCAAATATCTAGTAAACAACAGAGCCAGCTCTGTTACCTCTGTGCTAAAATCCAGAATACGAGACCAACAAGTACTCAGTAAAAACTGAATAAACAGACAATTCAACCTCAGGGAGGAAAGCAAGATTTGACCAGGAATAGAGATCATTTTAGACCAAAGCCCACACTATCATAGTTTATTTGTAAAAAGCAAAGAACTAGCAAATAAAGCCTAGAGTTTGGAAGAACCTCTTCCAGCGTCATGAATTGATTCTGGAATAATGGAGTGTGCACTGCCTTGGGGACCAGGAGACCTGAATCCTAATATCTAGCTGGGTGACATGCCCCTTGATAGACATCAGTCACCTCATCTATTAAGTAAGAGCAATGAATGAAGTGGATTCAGAAGCCTTCCCAAGATGAGATGTTCATGTTATGTTATGTGATTCCAACAGAGGAGTCCTACTTTAGGGACAAGGACTTGCTGCCCCTCTGCCTGTCAGTGGTCACCTCCACATCATCATTTTGTCTCAGTGTGAAATCCTGGCTTTGTAAGTTCTAAGCAATGTGATCTTGGAGGTTCCTTAACTATTGCCTACATCATTTTTGCATCTCTATCTCCACTACTGGAAAGAGAACTGACATATTACTGCTTAATTGCCTAGTGTCTACAGAGACTTGTCCCTAGTAGGCATGGCCATGGGAGGGAGAAGGAGATTGATTTGCAGATTTTTACCAAGCCATGATATCAATACATTATTATTTAAAACAATCCTAGTGAATAGATAGATAGATAGGATCTCAGAGGTAGTATTGTCCGCTCTATTTCCAACCTTTGAGTCAATGATTGATTGAAACAGCTGACAAAGGAGAAAATGACTGCTTGCCATCACAATTTTGAGTTCAAGTTTGAAGTGAATTAACACATGGGATAAATGCAATGTTTATACAAACCATGGCTGGAAACTATTGGCAGAATACGGAGGTCAAGTCCACTTAGCACAGAAACTCTGGTAACAAAATAGTCAGTTCAAGTCCACAAAAGTACAAATGCAGGGAAAAGCTGGAGTAAGATTTAATTTCCCTTTAATTTTCTTGGCAGTTGTTTGGCGTGATATGAAGCCTAGGCTAATTTGCATACTCGTAGAGTCACATTTAAATTCCTAGCTCCTGATTTACGTTGTGTGAACTAACCCTCATGGAGTCAGTTCATTTTAGGTGTCTCTTCAGCTGCTCAAGAAAATGAAAAATGAGAGAAGAGGAGAAACAGGAGGGTAAAAAGGAGAATGAGAGGCAGGAGAAGAAAGAGAAAAAAATTAATCTCAGATTCAAAGCTCACAGTTTCAATGATAGCCACAGTATCAGACTAGTTTGCTCCTCACGATGAATAAAGCCAGAATTTCCTGAGATAAGATGGACTTATACATCTCCCAATACACACAAATATATGTAAACATAAAATGTTTACCTTTCAAGGTATGCTGTGTGTGGTATTAAACTAAGGTATGTAGAGTATTACTAGATAAACACTACAAAGAATTACCAAGCTACTAACGTATAATGATTCAATACTCCCTCTGTTTTCAACTCTGTGTATGTATGTGTGTGTGTGTGTCTAAGTTGATGGATAAATGGGATCAGAAATTTGATGAGTCAAATAAAGACCCAACATCTTTTAGCTTCCATAAACTTTTAGAACCATAGAATATGTCATCTTGAGGTCAAAGCCATCATTTTAATATTAAAGAACTGAAGCTCAGAGAGTTCTGTCTTCAGAGGGGCAGAGACGGCTGGATCTTCAGCTATGGTTCTGCTCCCCTTCATACTGTAGAGTTGTTGCTGGAAGGGGACAGCACATTTCTCATTGTCTCTGCATCCAAATGAGACCATGGGATCACATCAATGGACTGAGTGGGAAAGCCAGAAGTGTCACTTCCAGGCTTTTCAGCCACCTTAACTATCTCAGGTTAAGAAACAGCTGTGCCTTTTTCCAATCTCCCTTTCTTCCATTTCCTGACTAGACACAGAGGTTCCTGAGGCCCTTGAGGATGATGATTCCACAAGATGGGGAAAGAAATCTACATCACTGAATCATCAAGTGGCAAACATTCCCTGTTAACCAAGAATACCTGTACAGAACAGTTCTGTGAGAAAAAGCAAAACAAAACAAAACTAACTTTATGCTAAACCATTTAAATGTTAGAGATTTTACTTGTCCCTGTAGCTTAATGTTGCCCTAGGTAGCAGAGGTCATTAGTACCAATCAGATTTCCTGGTTGGCCACCCAGTATTCCTACTATTATTCAGATATGTTTGTTGCATCCATGCATCCTTGTGTTTCTGGATGCAACCCAGATTCCACTCCTGGCTGTATCTTTTTCCTCTTTATTCCAGGAACCTAGCACAATGCCAGACTCACAACAGGTTCTCAATAAATATTCATTGAATGAAAGGTCAGCAGTTACCTCAGCTGTAAAATGGGAATTGAATCTTTTAAATGCTTGAAATCAAGACACTGAATCATATGATTCTGTGAGTTCTTAATGCTCTGAAATCTGCAAAATCTCTAGTCCAATAAATCCTCCATATTCTTCTGCTTTGGTTTGTTTTCAGTTTATCCTTAGTTCTAATTTTGTAAAATTCCATTCTTGTGATTTTTTTCTGTTATCTATCTATATTTAATATTGTACAAACTGTCTGGCCCTGGATTGAAGTGGGGAGAACATACTTCTCTTTGATTTGACAAGGTACACCAGAGCAGCTAATGTTTATTAAGGAGTTGATAAGAAAAGCACCCTACTAAGCAAATCATTTACATGCAGTGGCTCATTATTTCAATACCTTTATTATCCCCATTTCATAGGTAAGAAAACATACTTGGCAAGTTTAAGCAGCTTGTCCAATGTCACATACTTAGTAAACAGCAGAATTGGGATAAGAAGAGAGGTTCATCTGATTTAAGAGCCTGGGTTTCCAATCTCCAGGCTCTGCCACCGGGTTGCAAGCAACAGAGACAGACTCTGTGTAATCTAAGCCAAAAAAGAAATTTGTTAGAAGGAATAAAGATGAGTGCAAGGTTTTCTTCCTCGGCTCCGAGGTGGTGCTGGATCTGTGGTTGTGTATCTTCAGGGAAAGATTCCTACAAGTGAAATTGCTAGATTAAAAGGCAACTACAGTAGGTACACTGAATTAAAGTGGAAAGATGCCTTAAAAATGCTTTAATGTGGGGAAAATGGCAGGTGTCTCACGCAGGCCTGCAAGTGGCCTCACAGATGGCATGACTTTCAGCACTGGGAGTGTGTCGCCAGGCACCACCAGATGAGGCATAAGAATTATTGAATCATAGTATCTGACCTCAGATTCACAGTTTTGTGGAGAGCCAGGGCAAGATGATTTCTGTGGTATCTCCTGGCTTCTCAGAAAATACCCCAAGCTTCTGGGAAGTAAAGTTTCAGCCATGTAGCTGACAGGGTCTTGGTGCTCTGGCCAGGTGTCAGGTCTGAGCCTCTGAGGTGGGAGAGCCAAGTTCAGGACACTGGTCCACCAGAGACCTCCCGGTCCCTCATAATATCAATCAGTGTAGCTCTCCCAGAGATCTCCATCTCAACCCTAAAACCCAGCTCCACTCAATGACCAGCAAGCTCCAGTGCTGGACACCCTATGCCAAACAACTAGCAAGAGAGGAACACAACCCCACCCATTAGCAGAGAGGCTTCCTAAAATCATAATAAGTTCACAGACACCCCAAAACACACCACCGGAGGCGGTCCTGCCCACCAGAAAGAAAATATCCAGCCTCATCCACCAGAAAACAGGCACCAGTCCCCTCGACCAGGAAGGCTACACAACCCACTGAACCAACCTTATGCACTGGGGGCAGACACCAAAAACAATGGGAACTATGAAACTGCAGCCTGTGAAAAGGAGAGCCCAAACACTGTAAGTTAAGCAAAATGATAAGACAGAGAAATACACAGCAGATGAAGGAGCAAGGTAAAAAACAACTAGACCAAACAAATGAAGAGGAAATAGGCAGTCTACATGAAAAAGAATTCAGAGTAATGATAGTAAAGATGATCCAAAATCTTGGAAATAGAATGGGGAAAATACAAGAAACGTTTAACAAGGACCTAGAAGAACTAAAGAGCAAACAAACATTGATGAACAACACAGTAAATGAAATTTAAAACTCTCTAGAAGGAATCAATAGCAGAATAACTGAGGCAGAGGAACGGATAGGTGACCTGGAAAATAACATAGTGGAAATAACTACAGCAGAGAAGAATAAAGAAAAAGAATGAAAAGAAATGAGGAGAGTCTCAGTGACCTCTGGGACAACATTAAATGCACCAACATTAAACAAGATGGACATAATTGATATTTATAGGACATTCCATCGAAAAACAATAGAATACACTTTCTTCTCAAGTGTTCATGGAACATTCTCAAGGATAGATCATATCTTGGGTCACAAATCAAGCCCTGGTAAATTTAAGAAAAATGAAATCGGGCTTCCCTGGTGGTGCAGTGGTTGAGAGTCCGCCTGCTGATGCAGGGGACATGGGTTCGTGCCCCGGTCCAGGCGGATCCCACATGCTGCGGAGTGGCTGGGCCCATGGGCCATGGCCACTGAGCCTGCACATCTGGAGCCTGTGCTCTGCAACGGGAGAAGCCACAACAGTGAGAGGCCCGCGTACCGCAAAAAAAAAAGAAAACTGAAATTGTATCAAGTATCTTTTCTGACCACAACGCGCTATGAGACTAGATATCAATTACAGGAAAAAAATTATAAAAAATATAAACACATGGAGGCTAAACAGTGTGCTACTAAATAACCAAGAGATCACTGAAGAAATCAAAGAGGAAATCAAAACATACGTAGAAACAAATGACAATGAAAACACAATGACTCAAAACCTATGGGATGCAGCAAAAGCAGTTCTAAGAGGGAAGTTTATAGCAATACAATCCTTCCTCAAGAAACAAGAAATATCTCAAATAAACAACCTAACCTTACACCTAAAGCAATTAGAGAAAAAAGAAGAAAAAAACCCCCAAAGTTAGCAGAAGGAAAGAAATCATAAAGATCAGATCAGAAATAAATGAAAAAGAAATGAAGGAAATGATAACAAAGATCAATAAAACTAAAAGCTGATTCTTTGAGAAGATAAACAAAATTGATAAACCATTAGCTAGACTCAACAAGAAAAAAGGGAGAAGACTCAAATCAATAGAATTAGAAATGAAGAAGGAGAAGTAAAAACTGACACTACAGAAATACAAAGGATCATGAGAGATTATTACAAACAACTATATGCCAATAAAATGGACAACCTGGAAGAAATAGACAAATTCTTAGAAGAGCACAACCTTCTGAGACTGAACCAGGAAAATATAGAAGATATAAACAGACCAATCACAACCACTGAAATTGAGACTGTGATTAAAAATCTTCCAACAAACAGAAGCCCAGGACCAGATGGCTTCACAGGCGAATTCTACCAAACATTTAGAGATGAGCTAACAGCTATCCTTCTCAAACTCTTCCAAAATGTAGCAGAGGGAGGAACACTCCCAAACTCATTCTACGAGGCCACCATCACCCTGATACCAAAACCAGACAAAGATGTCACAAAGAAAGAAAACTACAGGCCAATATCACCGCAATGAACATAGATGCAAAAATCCTCAACAAAATACTAGGAAACAGAATCCAACAGCACATTAAAAGGATCATACACCATCATCAAGTGGGGTTTATCCCAGGAATGCAAGGATTCTTCAATATACACCAATCAATGTGATAGACCATATTAACAAATTGAAGGAGTAAAATCATATGATGATCTCAATAGATGCAGAAAAACCTTTTGACAAAATTCAACACCTATTTATGATAAAAACCCTCCAGAAAGTAGGCATAGAGGGAACTTACCTCAACATAATAAAGGCCATATATGACAAATCCACAGCCAACATCATTCTCAATGGTGAAAAACTGAAAGTATTTCCACTAAGATCAGGAACAAGACAAGGTTGCCTACTCTCACCACTATTATTCAACATAATAGCCAAAGCAATCAGAGAAGAAAAAGAGATAAAGGAATACAAATCAGAAAAGAAGAAGTAAAACTGTCACTGTTGGCAGATGACATGATACTATACATAGAGAATCCTAAAGGTGCTACCAGAAAACTACTAGAGCTAATCAATGAATCTGGTAAAGTAGCAGCATACAAAATTAATGCACAGAAATCTCTGGCATTCCTATACACTAATGATGAAAATCTGAAAGAGAAATTAAGGAAACACTCCCATTTACCACTGCAACAAAAAGAATAAAATACCTAGGAATAAAATTACCTAAGGAAACAAAAGACCTGTATGCAGAAAACTATAAGACACTGATGAAAGAAATTAAAGATGATACAAACACATGAAGAGATATACCGTGTTATTGGATTGGAAGAATAACATTGTGAAAATGACTATACTACCCAAAGCAATCTAAAGATTCAGTCCAATCGCCATCAAACTACCAATGGCATTTTTCACAGAACTAGAACAAAAAATGTCTCAATTTGTATGGAATCACAAAAGACCCCAAATAGCCAAAGCAATCTTGAGAAAGAAAAACGGAGCTGGAGGAATCAGGTTCCCTGACTTCAGACTATACTACAAAGCAACAGTAATCAAGACAGTATGGTACTGTCACTAAAACAGAAATACAGATCAATGGAACAGGATAGAAAGCCCAGAGATAAACCCATGCACATATGGTCACCTTATCTTTGATAAAGGAGGCAAGAACATACAATGGAGAAAAGACAGCCTCTTCAATAAGTGGTGCTGGGAAAACTGGACAGCTACATGTAAAAGAATGAAATTAGAACACTCCCGAACACCATACACAAAAATAAACTGAAAATGGATTAAAGACCTAAATGTAAGGCCAGACACTATAAAACTCTTAGAGGAAAACATAGGCAGAACACTCTATGACATAAATCACAGCAAGATCCTACTTGACCCACGTCCTAGAGAAATGTAAATAAAAACAAAAATAAACAAAATGGGACCTAATGAAACTTAAAAGGTTTTGCACAGCCAAGGAAACCATAAACAAGACCAAAAGACAACCCTCAGAATGGGAGAAAATATTTGCAAACGAAGCAACTGACAAAGGATTAATTTCCAAAATATACAAGTCGCTCATGCAGCTCAATATCAAAAAAACAAACAATCCAATCCAAAAATGGGCAGAGGACCTAAATAGACATTTCTCCAAAGAAGATATACAGATTGCCAACAAACACATGAAAGGATGCTCAACATCACTAATCATTAGAGAAATGCAAATCAAAACTACAGTAAGGTATCACCTCAAACCAGTCAGAATGGCTATCATCAAACAATCTACAAACAATAAATGCTGGAGAGGGTGTGGAGAAGAGGGAACCCTCTTGCACTGTTGGTGGGAATGTGAATTGGTTCAGCCACTATGGAGAACAGTATAGCAGTTCCCTAAAAAACTAAAAATAGAATTACCATACGACCCAGCAATCCCACTATTGGGCATATACCCTGAGAAAACCATAATTCAAAAACAGTCATGTACCACAATGTTCATTGTAGCACTATTTACGGTAGCCAGGACACGGAAGCCACCTAAGTGTCCATCAACAGATGAATGGATAAAGAAGATGTGGCACATGTACACAATGGAATATTACTCACCATAAAAAGAAATGAAATTGAGTTATTTGTGCTGAGGTGGATGGATCTAGAGTCTTTCATATAGAGTGAAGTAAGTCAGAAAGAGAAAAACAAATACCGTATGCTAACACATATATATGGAATCTAAAAAAAAAAACAAAACAAAATGTCCTGAAGAACTTACACGCAAGACAGGAATAAAGACGCAGACATAGAAAATGGACTTGATGACACAGGCAGGGGAAGGGGAAGTTGGGACGAAGTGAGAGAGTGTCATGGACGTATATACACTACCAAATTTAAAATAGATAGCTAGTGGGAAGCAGCACACTATAATAGATAGCACAGGGAGATCAGCTCAGTGCTTTGTGACCATGTAGAGCGGTGGGATCGGAAGGGTTGGAGGGAGATGCAAGAGGGAGGGGATATGGGGATATATGTATATGTATAGCAGATTCACTTTGTTATAAAGCAGAAACTAACACACCATTGTAAAGTAATTATACTCCAGTAAAGATGTTAAAAAAGAAAAAAAAGATGAGTGTAAGAAAAAAAAGAACTAAAAAGAAGCAGACGTGGATCAAAGCAGTTCCTTGAATTCAGGAAGTAAGGACTAAGGAACAGTCTCTTCTCCAGAGAGGGCTCTGGTTTGCGATCCTTCAACACCATCTGTTTTCAGCAATTGTGTTCCTCTGCTCAACCGTCAACCTCCACGGCAAGACTCTGAATGGCCTTACTCATGTCACCTGCCCACTCCTTGGCCAGGGGAGAGTGCGCACCATGAGTGATAGTCTCACCAAAAGTATAGTCATTAGGATGAGGTAGCCCCCAAAGTGAAATAACGATGCTATTACTAGAAATAGGGGGAATGGGCACTGGAAAGGCTAAACAAGAGTTATCCCCTATGGCAGAATGCAAAAGAAATATATGGCCTATCCTCAATCTACCAAAAGCTACAGCGGCAACACGATACCAAACATGTACTTCTATCCTCTCGCTGCACTCAGCAGAGCCCAAGTTTAAATCCCTCCTTTGTTCAATAGGATTGTCTCTCGCTTGAATTTGGGCTTGAATCTTGTTCTCCAACTTATCAGCTATGCCTTTGGGAATCTACCACACCTGTTAAAGTCTCAGTTTCTCCACCAGAAAAAAAGATGTAGTACTTAGCCCATGCGCCCAGCTTACGGGGTGGCTGCGAGAATTCAACTCAATTGTGAATGAAGAGTTTTGGCACATCACTTAGAACATTAAAAGAATGCCATAAATATTAGCTAATACTACCACTATCACTAAACTACTAGGAAGCAATTTCAGACTCTCTTCTGAGCTCAGAACACCTATGGGCAGAATTAGTGGTTTTTAAACAGTAGTTCACGATTGAGTATTCCCCCATGTGCAACAAAATGAGAAAAATAAGTTCAGTGAAGTTAATTTTTCATGAAGTGAAATATATTGACACTTGAGGTGGGGTGTTAAAGTGTCCTTTACGAATTCTTGGTGATAGAATATGGAAGTTGTTTGGGTGATTTAATATATTTATGTATTTTTATGAAAATGTTTACAAATCAAAACGTCAGCTTCTATGTCTGCCCGTGAATTTTTCCATAGTTATACTGAGCCATGAAACTCAAGATCTGAGAATACCTTGCACACACCACTTCATCGGCAGTGTTTCTAGATGTTTCCCCATGGTGTCCTTGTATCAGAAGAGTCCTCATTCTCTGCCTCCTTGCTCTGGAGCCTCCTTGCTTTATTTTCCTCTGAAGCATCCCCACTCTGTGAAATTAAATATGTATTCATCTCTCTGTTTATTGTCTGTCTTCCCTCTTAGAATGTGAGTTTCATGATATCAGGAACTTTTTTGTAAATTTATCTCTGTATCCTCAGCTCTTAGTGTAGCTCCTGATCCATGTTAGTGTGTTCATTCCAAATAAATAAGTAATTAAATACATAAATAAATAAAACTTTAGAATAAATGAATGGGTGAATGAAGAATTCTGTAACTGAAGGACCCTGGACTTTAGAGCCAGATAGATCTCACATGAATGAGTACCAGCTCTGCCACGGTCCACAGAGCCTCAGTTTTCTCATCTGCAGAATGGCCATAAAAGTTATTGTGAGGATTAAGTGAGAAAAGAAGCAAAGCTTCTGTAAATAATAGCCTCCCCTCCATTGCTAGTGTATTTGGTCCTGGCCTGACTTTAGTATTGTATCAAAGCTATTTTCCAAGTTTGATGTCCTATTCCTGCAAAATAAGATGCTACCCCGTGTAAGGCAGGGAACACATCCTCTCCTCCTCCTACATCCTGCTGCTGCAACAAGCACAGCCGGGATGAGAGAGGATGTCCCACGAGCTCAGTGCAGACAGCTCCATCTGTCAGTCACAGGAGTCCAGAGAGACCCGAGAGGGATGAAGGCAAGTGATTTGACTTAACCTCCATGTTACTCAGTTTCCTCGCTGTAAAGTGGGTATAACAGAATCTCTATCACAGAGTCTTTAGGAAGAATAAATATGTCGGTGCACCTAAAGCACAAAGCAGAGTAACCGCCTGGGTTAGAGGCAGCCCTCAGGAAGGGAGGATACTGGGCTGGGGTTGTGAGTCCAGGTCCAGGTGCCCTAAGAAACATTTCTTCACCTGTCTGTCTTCACTTTCCACATCTGAAAAAGGAAAAAATAGCACAGAGCTAGTTCCAACTCTAAGACTCTTTGTATCATTTGTATTCATAAGTCTGTGGGTGTTGATGCAGAAAAATACATCCTTCTCCTGATTTTTATATTCATCCCTTAGAAGTTCCTAACAGCCAATGCTCCAGGATTACTGGGGAGAGATTGTTGTCTCAGTAATTTGTAAAGTGGGGAATAAAGGAAGGAAGAAGGGACACAGGGAGAGAAGGAAGAAAAAAAGGAAGAGAAGAAGGGAGAAAGAGAGAGGGATGGAGACCCAGCTCTATTTAATTGGCCCTAAAAGGTTGATTTGCCCCCCCTTTGACCTGGGAATCTGCTCTAGAAAAATAGATAGATATATGATAGATAGATGATAGATAGATAGATAGATAGACAGACATGGACAGGCAACAGATAAATAGATGGGTAGATAATGGATTGATGATTGAATGTATGGATAGATAGATAGGAGATGGATAGATAGATAGGAGATGAATAGATGGGTGGATGGATGGATAGATTGATAAAGGATAAGTGGATGGATAGATAATGGATAGATGGATGGATAGATAAGAGTGTTGACTGAAAAAAAATGCACAACCTGAACGATGAGAATTATGTTTTATTCAGTGGACTTGCTGAGGACTTAAGCCCAGGAGACAGCCTCTCAGGCAGCTCTGAGGGACTGCTCCAGAGAGGGAAGAGGGGAGCCAGGATATATAGGAGTTTTTGCAAAAAAACGAAAACAAAGAAGTAGTCAGAACATCAAACGATTACTGTTAATTAAAGAAAACCAGATATCTCTAGTTAATGAATTTAGTGCTTATCTATGTATGGAAAGATGCATGAGTCTGGGCTTGTTTAAATCATTCCTTTGATACGTACCTTTACTATCTAGGGCCAGCATCCTGTCTTTCTCCATCTCGAATCCCCTCAGTGTGCACAGCTGGGGGCAGCTGCAGTGGCTGATGGCTTGAGGGCTGCAACATCCTTTGTTTACTGACATGGCAGGCGACATTCTTCATCTAGAATAGATAGATAGATAATAGAAAGATAGATAGATAGATAGATAGATAGATAGATTTTTTTTTAAGTCTTCAGGCACAAAGATGTTCTTGCCAGCATTACTTAAAGAGCAAAGCAGAGCAAGCAATCCACATAACCAACATATTATGCTGAGGTAGGTTAAATTATAGCGTAACTCCTCTGCAGAATTAAATAATGTCTCAGGATTATCCAGCAACATTTTTTAAAAGATGCTTATAATGTTACATTTTTAAAAACAGACTATAAAACTGAGCAAATAGTATGGTCAAGGAACCATACTTCTTTCTAATTTTTTACATTGTCCAAATATCCTCTTACCCTCTAACATATTTTATAACAATATACATACATACTGATGTGTGTGTGTATGTATTTTTTCCCATCAGGATCCAATTTAGACCATTGGGTTTGGAGGTCGCTCAAGTCAAGAGTTCAGGTTCCCCTCAGCTGTGCTCAGTGCCTTTTCTTCATTTCTCATTTAAACATGAGCTGAGAGCTGGGGATGCCAACATTCTTGCCATGGACGGGAGGAGGATGGTTCTTCATTGCCTGGGGATTCCAGCCCCATCCATCATCCAAGACAGATCCATTCACATTCCTGAGAGAGAGAGAGAGAGAGAGAAGCATTGCAGAGCAAGCAACTAATGGCCAACTAATCAACTGTCTTAAAGATTACCAGTCACACTACAGACAAATTGATCCAGCCAGCTTTGTGCAGTCGACTGCCCGAAATTCCCCTCAACCAAGAGCGTTTGGTTTGCTCGGATGCCCTGTCACGTTAGAAAGTGACTCATTTGCTCTCTGCCTCACTCTGTGATGCAGACCCAGTTGTTGCGGGTTTTCTTTAGACTTAAGATTAAACATGATTGAGGGGAAAGGTTGGGAAGTTGTTAAGGATTAAAAATTTGGCCTAACTTCCTAATGGTTCAACTAACTTTTAATTAACACCAGAAAAAAAAAAAAAGGAAAGGAAGAGGCTGTACCAGCAATCCGTCCAGATGTTAGTTGCCATTTAGTTGTTAACGCTTATTTTTTTGTTGCACCGAAAACTCCCAAGATATATTTTGACATTATTTGCCCTCCTTTATAATTAGAGTTAGCAAGACCAGCATCTTTTAACAAGAGAATGTTCTTAAAATACCTGACATCATTTTGAAGTCTTCTCCCTTTGTGAAACCTATAATTATAACTTTCACTGTATTATGCTGCTAAGTTTATTTTAGATGGAAAAAATCCTTTGACTCTTAGTCCAGAGTCACTGAAAACAGGCTGTAAGAATGACTGAGGCTATAAAGGCACATCTACTTTTTTTTTTTTTTTTTTTTGCGGTACGCGGGCCTCTCACCGCTGTGGCCTCTCCCGTTGCAGAGCACAGGCTCCGGACGCGCAGGCCCAGCGGCCATGGCTCACGGGCCCAGCTGCTCCGCGGCATGTGGGATCTTCCCAGACCGGGGCACGAACCCGTGTCCCCTGCATCGGCAGGCGGACTCTCAACCACTGCGCCACCAGGGAAGCCCCGGGCAAATCTACTTTTATGATGCAAACTTAGTGTGAACGAGGCTCTGTACTACAGGGGGAAGGCCCTGACCCTTACAAGTAACCAGCTTGTTACAAGTTACTTGTACAAGTAACCAGTAATGGGTTAAACGGTGCCCTCCTCCCCCCAGAATGAAATGTCCCTGTTCTAAGCTCTAGGATCTATGAATATGACCTTATCTGGAAAAGGGGTCTTTGCAGATGTAATTATGTCAAGAACATCAAGATGAGATCATCATGGGCTATATGGATGGGGCCTTCTATCCCATGACAAGAGTCCTTGTAAGAGACACACAGAGAAGACACAGGGAGAAAAAGGAGAAAAGGCAGAGACTGGAGTTTTGCAACCACAAGCCAAGGACACTTAAAGCCTCCGGAAGCTGGAACAGCTGCAAGGACAGACTCTCCCCGAGCGCATCTGGAGTCTCGCGGCCCCCTGACACCTTGATTTGGGACTTCTGGCCTCCAGAACTGTAAGCGAATAAATGTGCATTGTTTTAAGTCATCCAGTTTGTGGTAATTGATCATAGCCACAAATAGGAAACTAACATACCATCTGCATTATCTTGGATGTGTTACTTAACCAGCCTGGGCCACTTTTCCCCTCATCTGTTAGATAAGGACAGGTACACCTAGCTATAGGATTTTAATTGGGATTAAAACTAAAATCACATAAAAAACCTGGTACTTAGTGGGTGTTCAAAAAAAAAAAAGTAGTTGTAATTATCACATTGTTGTTACTAATACTATGAATTCCACAGAAACTGAAGGGAAGCAATAATCAGAGACCTTGGAAGGCTTGCAGCCTTTTTATTTCCTTTCCCCAAGATACGTGATGAAAGACTGGCCTGTTTTTAATGGAAGGTTTAAACTATTGAAAGTTTACATTCAGGGATTTTTTTTCAATGGCCTCACCCTATACTGAGATAATGATAAATGCTAAGCTGAGTAAATATTAAACTAAAGAAGTGGTCTAGGAAACAGGTATAATTAAGCTGGTGTTACAGTCTATTAACCCCCTTTATAGGAAGAAAACAATGGTCTTTCCATAATAGAAACCCAGCTTGAACCACAGGCTGGAAAATCTTGTGAGCACGGAGTCTAATTTGATTAGCCAGTCATGTCTCTCCTCTCCGTAAACTCTATGGACTCCCCATTTCAGAGAGAAATCCCATCTCTTTCTTTGTCTTGCTCTTGTGTCCTGTTGTTACCCTCCCTCAATTATGATCCTCCATCCTCATTTCCCTCATTTCCACCACCACTAGCCTGGTCCAGGCTTCAAAAATGCTTCCCTGGATGACAGCTGCTCTCTCCTCACTGACCTTATTCTTCCAACCTGGGCACCTCTGTAGACCACTTTCATGCAGCAGCCAATTGAGTAAACCTTTAAAAACACAAAGTACTCCCTGCAGACTCACAGCAATGGCTTCTCATCTCACTTGGAACAAAATCCAAGCATCTTGCCCTGAACTCTGCAAGCCTGACATCCCCCAGGTCCACTCGCCACCTTTCCTTTTAGCCTCTGTCTCACTCCAGCCTCCTCCTTGCTCCCCAAACACTCTGAGCTCATTCCTTCCTTTGAGACTTACCTTCAAGTCGTCCCTCCTTCCGATGGTCTCTGAGCCAATCCCTCCCTTCCCTATGGCTGGCCCCTCTAGATGCTCAGGTCTCACTCCCATACCACCTCCTCAGAAAAGCTATCTCTGACCATCTACCACTTTCAATCCCATCACCCTGTTTAATTTTCTCCTTAGTGTTTACCACCATCTGAATCAGTGTGTTTGTTAATTTGCTCACTTGGTTTCTGTCTGTCTCTCGCTCTAAAATATAAACTTCTTAAGAGCAAGAACTTTGTCCACCTCATTTACTGCTGTGTCCCCACCGCCTAGAATGGTACCTGGCTCATTGAAGGTGACCACAACTACCTACTGAATGTTCAACAAGTACTGCCTCAGAACAGTGCTAAAGGATTTTGCCCCTCAGGGGATATTTGTCAGCACCTTGAGATTGTTCATACTGTCACATCTGAGGTGGGTACTGCTGGCATCTAGTTAGTGAGTAGAGACCAGAGATGCTGTTGAGCATCCTACAATGCACAGGATGGTTCCCACAATGAGGAACTGTCCAATCTGAAGGGCCAACAGTGTCGAGGTTGAGAAATCCTGACTTTTAGTCCACAAGTTGTCTACCAGACGTGGTACAAAGTGCCGACGATCAGTGCTTGACACAAAAGCTTTTAGGAGGGAGAAAACAGTAACCACAGTGTGTGATAAGTGACTAATTACGGGTAGGTCCACAGTATATGGAAGCTAAGAACTGGTACATAAACCAGCCAGAAAGAACTCAGAAATTGTTTACGGAAGGGGGAGGGGGGCAGGGCACAGCCCAACTTCCATGACCACGTCCACATACCACCTGTTCTATGATGTATACAATATTTTTCTCTAAATCCACTCAGTTTTGAACTAAATATATTTAAGATGTTGATCCCGCTAGTTTTATGTAATTGTCATTTTCTATTAAATCATTTTTTAAAAAGCCTCATTGAGATGTAATTTACATGCCATACAATTCGCCCACGTAAAGTGTGCAAATAAACGTTTTTTCGAAAAAGAAGCAGACTCACGGATATAGACAACAAACTAGTGGTTACCAGTGGGGAGAGGGAAGGGGGAGGGGCGATATAGGGGTGTGGATACAAGGGGTTATTATGGGATTATATGAACTCTTGTGTGAAACTTTTGAATATTGTAAAGCACAGTAAAATTTAAAGAGGTTTTCATTCAATTAAAAAAACACTGCTCACTCCCATGAGGAAAAAAAAAAAAAAAAGAAACCAAAACATTTTTCAGTATATTCACAGATACGGGCAACATGACCACAGGCAAACTGAGGACATTTTAATCACGGTTAACTCCCTTTTTAAAATGCTCATCCAGATGTTTCCTGTGGGCATCTTGCTAACTAACAGTGCTGGAAAGTCCTGCCCTGGGCTTCCCTGGTGGCACAGTGGTTAAGAATCCACCTACCAACGCAGGGGACACGGGTTCGAGCCCTGGTTCGGGAAGATCTCACATGCCACGGAGCAACTAAGCCCGTGCGCCGCAACTACTGAGCCTGCGCTCTAGAGCCCGCGAGCCACAGCTACTGAAGCCCGTGCGCCTAGAGCCCGTGCTCCGCAACCAGAAGCCACCGCAATGAGAAGCCCACTCACCACAAGGAAGAGTAGCCCACCTTCACTTTAACTAGAGAAAGCCTGTGCACAGCAACAAAGACCCAACACAGCCAAAAATAAAAACAAATAATATTTTAAAAGAAATCAACACATTAAAAACACCCCACATAAAACAACAAAAAAAGAAAGTCCTGCCCTTTTGGAGACACTGTTTGACACCCAGTCTCTGAGGTGCAGCACAAGCCAGGTGTGGTCAGGCATCTCCCGAGGCACTTGGCCTATGGTTTGGGCAGACAGGAATGAGTCAGAAAGGGCTAAGTCCTAAGGAGTAACATGATAGGGCTTTGCGGTCTGTGGAGAAGCCTGAGGTCGGGAAAGGAGCCAAGAGCAGAGTCTTTTGTTTGAGGTCTCGGGTGCCCGGATCATGGTGAGAAGGTCTGGGGAAGCATCAAAGGTTAGGACCCAAGGGTGAGAGCAGGGGTTAGCAAATGCAGGAAGACGATATAGCAGCAGAGAGCAGAGGACTCAAGCAGGGCAGCCCCGCCCCTCTGCTCAGGCCCACCTTGCCTGGCCAGCCTCCTGGAGTCAAGGGTCCATCCCAGGTCTTCTGACTGCACTTCCTCATTCCCCTCAACCTGCAGCAAGGTGACAGGTAGGTGACAATGCCGCATTCCCTAGAAGGCCAGGACCCAAGCCCTAGCTGTCTCCTTATCATCCTTTGTGTCACCCCCGAAGGTCCAGCATGATCTGTTTTTACAAGGACCCTGACAGCTCCATTCAGACAACCAGAGACTTTACAAGACAAAAATAGAACACTCAACCTTGAGATGTGAAAATACTGATAGAAATGGCACGATTTCTACATGGGCATTGCTGTCTGCTGAGAGATCAAGCCCTCTTAGCCTTGTAAGAGGCGGCATGATAGGCTTCACGTCAATACAGAGCTGGCATCTGAAGCTTTCATTTCTGTTCTGACACCAGACAGTCTGTTGCCATGGAAATGATTCTGTCACCTTGCAAATGCAGCTTTCCTTCCAGAGATGCAGAACAACCAAGCATGTCTGCATTTGGTAACCGAACACGGCCAAGGGTTGTCATTCCGCCCCGTAGAGAGCATACCACTTGCATCTCTCACTTTGAGCCTTCTGACCACATGGTCAAGGACTTTGTCACATTAAGGTAGTTTAAAAAAAAAAAAAAAAAAGAGTAGTTTCCCCTTTACTGACAAAATCACCTCCATCAGTCTTATCTCTTCTCAGCCATCAAAAAGATGCCTGGTACCTCATTAACCTCAAGGAACCCAGCACCAACCAGCCTACTTCTGAGTCTGGGGGAAGATGCTCTTGAGATGTTTTAGAGCTATTTGGCTACTAAGAAGACATTTAGTTGTCTCCTAAAAATATTCCTTCGATACCCATCTGGTAAGACTGCTAATTCCCAGGCACAGTTCAGAAGTCATGAAGTTCACTAAGATCATCTCAGCCCACAATTTGTTTCAATGTGTTTACACACCAAGGTAACAAACTTTGTAAACCATGCTTCCAGTAACAAAGTACTAGCTGCATGTTTTCTGCTTGGGTGTCACAAGATCACTGAGGAAGATAGCACCGCTACCAGTACCACTTACCCAGTGAGTCTGGGAGAAGTCAAACCGGTGTCTTCTGACTCCAAATCCCCTTGCTCATAGAACATCACACAGCCTCAGAAAACCATGGTGCCTGGCAGAATAGGATCAATGCAGAGAATAGTACAGCCAGGTGGCTTTGGGATATAAACGAGGGGGGAAAAAAGTCATATTTCAGGAGCAATGAGAACTACTTCGGTGGAGGAAGCGATATTTGATGAACAAGAGGTTTGCAAGTGGAAACCAGGAGTAAAATTCTTAGGCGGAAGGAATACAGGTTTCCCCAAGGCTGGCTTCTCCATTATGGAGTGCGGAAGAAGTTTGTCTTAAAGCCTTTCCACATTCTTTACTCCTGTGCTTTGCATTCATGTTTTGAGGATTAAATGAGTTAATCCAATAAAGTACTTAGTACTACATCCAATGTGAAATAAGTGTTAAGGTGTTACCTGTAAGATGGATCTGTGATTCTGACTGATGAAAATAATTGATGATCACTGAATTTCTTCCCATACTTGTCACTATTTGTTTCTTAAGAGAAAAACAAACTATTCAGGAAAGGAATGAGTTTATCTGTTTAACCTAGATTTTATGTAGTTGGTGCTTTACTTGTTGGCTGGAGAATGGGCTTCGTAAGGTCAAGGCAGGGAGCTGGTTTATAAACATTTGCATAATCTGTATAGATAGTAGGCTTCGGCCACTCCCACCACAGACTCGGATGCAAGAGTAAAAGCTTTTAGGCTGTCATAAAACCCGTGCACGTTATTACCTTTAATTCTTGTCAAACTGTAGTGAGTGCTTCAATGTTTATATTATTGCTTTAGTACAGAACAACTCATAGGATTCTTAGGACCTGACTTGTCTCCAATATGAGAATTCTCTTCTGGTTCACAAGGGGAAGGGGAGGGCCTTGTGCCTTATGACTAAGACTCAAGTATCACCCCGATTTGCTTTTGCCTATCACTTCCCTTTTAGAATACAATGAAAATAGAAGAGCAATGATGATTAGCACACACAATTAATGTTAACCAAGTACACATTAACACAATCACAGATAAAGGGCCATGAGCAACACAGACGTCAGCGCTTGGTATGGTCACTTACCTCCTGACATCAGGACACCTCTGTCCTCGGAGGCTGTAGAGAACGTCTTCTCAACAGCTTCAGTCTGGAGAGAGGGTGCACTTCAGAAGGTATTGATTTTTCTACAATTTATAGAGTTCTCCAGAAACTTGCTAGTAGCATTTAGTAGATTAATCCCCTTGGAGCACGAAACAAGTTCTTCAAGATCTGGTTTCCTCTTGAATATAGCAGACCAGAAGCATCATGGCAGGAGGGCTTCTCAGGAAAGTCTTGACAATATCACCTAGTAACAATTAACAATGAAGGAGAAGCATTCCCATCTCAGGGGTAGGGAGTCACTTATAGAAGATTTGGCCTTAATAGGGGAGACACCGACTCTTTGCAAACAAGCGAACTCATGTTCAGAAACAGTATAGTGTAATGCTTAAGGCCTTGGGTTCTGAGACCAGATAGCAGAGTTGAAATGCTGAATCTATAACTTGATCACTGTGTGACCTTGGGCAAGTCACACACCCTCTCTGTGCTTCATTTCCTTCATCTACAGAAAGAGCTCATTACAAGGATCAAATGAGTAAATTCAATAAATCACTCATTACTAAGAGAAATAAGTACTGAAAATCTGCTCTATTATTATTTAAGCTCTGTTTAGGAACTTAGGGGATTGGCTAATATATTCTAAGGCATTTCTAGCACACAAAAAGATGCACTTACTTGTATTTGTTTGGTTTTGTTTTACATAAAGGAATAAGCACCACTTACACAGGATATTAGTAGTTCAACTAAATAAACAAATAAGGGTTAGTACATCCTTAATACATGCCAGGCATAGTGCAGAGGAAAAACAAAAATAAAAAATAAAATCATATCTGCTCTCATGAAGCTTACAAATCTGGGGGTGGGAGTGGAAACATGGAATAATCAAGATAAATAAGGAAAATGGGTGGAATGTCAGGGAGTATCAAGGACTAGAGAGGAAAGATGATGCAGGGAAGGGGGGCAGGAGATCTCCTGCATTTAATCATTTAATCAACCAACTCGGCTAAACCCCTAAAGAAAGTCAGGTCTATTCTGGCCTTTTAAACAGAAATATATGTCCTGGTTTCATGGACTAAATAAGGTAATAGGGTAAATGTATACAGCTCCTGGTTGTAAGATGGGACCAACTGCGGTTGAATCGTCTGAGGTTGTGTGTAGGAAGCTCCAGCTATCTATGTCCAGCCATCCGTGGCCTGTCATGCATGTCACACATGTCTCTGTAGAGAAAGCGCCATTTTTAGGCCACTGCGCTGTTTTGGAATGACCTCTTACCCCTTCCCTGAAGTTAGACAGAAACCCTCTAGCCCTGAAGGCAGCACAGCTGTTTCACCTGTGTTGATTCAGCCTGTGGTGCTCCAGTCTCATTGTATTTGCCTCTTGCAAGCTCCAGTCTCATTGTATTTGCCTCTTGCAAGTCTCATTGTATTTGCCTCGTGCAGTGCTGGTTGGTCCAAGTTATCCTCTGAACTGCTGAACTACTCATGAACTCTACCCCAGAACCTAGGAGGGGGACGGAGAGTAGCGGACTCAGGGGACTGGAATGAAGATGCCAGCAGCTACAATTTCTAATATTTTTTATAAAGTAACGAGAATAGGTATGAGACAGAAAAGATTAACCTCTGAAGATCTGCAGTCCGTCATTTGTTTAGAAAACATTAACGGAGCACCTTCTAGGTGCCTGGCACTTTGCACAGGTACTGGGTATGCAGCAGTGAAAAGATGGAGATGTTTCCTGTCTTCCCTGAGCTTCCAGACTAAAGCAAGAGAGAACACACACTGTCACAACAATATCTAACATTTGAATAGATTTAACATTTTAGAAAGCCTTCCTTTGATCCTCAGATGGCCCTATGGAAATAAGTATTATCATCTCCATTTTAAGTGAAGTAATCAAGATCCCAAGACTAAGTAAGGAAAGCCAGAAGGTAAGGAGACCATTTAAGACATCCTTATAATGGGAAATTGACAGCTCCCATTATTTTTATGCTAAGAGGATTGACCTCCCAGCCCCTCTGGAGCTGAGGAGATATGGTACTTTAAAAACCAGGCAAGGGCTTCCCTGGTGGTGCAGTGGTTGAGAGTCCGCCTGCCGATGCAGGGGACGCAGGTTCGTGCCCTGGTCCGGGAAGATCCCACACGTTGTGGAGCGGCTGGGCCCGTGAGCCATGGCCGCTGAGCCTGCGCATCCGGAGCCTGTGCTCCACAACGGGAGAGGCCACAGCGGTGAGAGGTCCACGTACTGGAAAACAAAACAAACAAACAAACAAAAAAACAAACAGGCAAAAGCAACACTTTAGCCCACACATAACATGCATGGGCCAAAAGAAAACATGAAAACAAAGAGTTTCTCAGGGAGGTTGATGTGGAGGTATGGGAGGTGAAAAGCAGAGAGAACCTATACAAGCTCCCCAAGGGTGAACCTCTCCCGTGGATCACCTGCTACAGGGAGAGGGGGCAGGCAGTAGGGGACCCTAATTCCCAATCACCAACCTTGGCATCACTCCCCAGGGGACAAGATCTAGTGGTGACATGAGTTTCATCCCCTGCTGATGTGAGACAAGGGAGAGAAGGAGGTGGGAGGAAATGGAAGGGAAATCCCCAAGTCCTCCATCCTATGCCAAGCCCTGGGAGAGCAGTCTGACTGTTCTCCACGGGTGATACTATCAGCAAGACACATCGATGGGAAAGCGCAGGCTTGGAGAGATGAGGCAACTTTCCGTAACAAAACCACGTTCTTGTTTACGCTGGACTGGTCGGATGGCAAATGGCAGTACACCTGGATTTATTGAGTTTCTGTTACTCACCACCACTGGGCTCTGTCTGTGGCATGTCTGCAGGGCAGCCACCACCCTAGAGGATGTTTCCACTGTCACCTGAAGGAGGAGAAGATCCTGGTTCAGGGAACACTTGGAGCCTCTGACCATGGGTAGAGCTCAGAGGAAGGGAGAAGCCGTCTGCGTGACCTCCAGGGTGCCAGGAGCATTCCCTAAAGTGCCTCACTCTCACCGAAGCTCAGCAACCACCAGAGCGATTAGTCAACATGATTTTAATGGAGCCAAATACCATCAAAGGAACAAGCTTCCCCTCAAGGTTACATCCATCAATTTTTCCCATGTAATGACAAGAGAGGGCACGAATCTCCAAAGAATTCACTTTGGAGTAGGAAGGGGGAGGTGGGGATTGGGGAAGTGGCGTTTGGATTTGTCTATAGCTCCAATTTCCTTTCATGAATATTTCATATAAATCCTGTATTAATCATTAAGTAGTAATGACTGTCTCTGTCTCCCCTGCACCCACTCTCTCTGTCACTCAAGCATCCTTTTCTGTCTCCCATCATCTTTCCCTCCCTCTTCTCTGTCTTTTCCCCTATCCATTCTTTATGCCACATCTCTGATTTTCTTTCTGTGTTTCTCTCTCTCTCTCTCTCTCTCTCTCTCTCTCTCTCTCTCTCTCTCACACACACACACACACACACACACACACACACACACACACACCTTTCTCTCCGGCTCCATCATCTCATCTCACCTTTGGAATCAAAACGTATCTAAAGCCACTGACTTCTTAGCCACATGTCACATATGACAAAGCCCATTATAAAAGATGTGTGGGGTGGGGGAAGAATGCCTCAGCTCCAGAAAGCCAGGAGCCAGAAAAGTCATTCTAGAAGATGCTCATATGTATAGGAGGGCTCAGGGCCTGATGGTTCCAAAGTCTTCCAAGGGGCAACCCACACAATAATCCAGCACAGCCCCACAATTTATTTTACAGGAGAGGACTACTCACTCTGGCCCAACAATTCCACTGGGGACGGAAGGGCGCTCAAGCTCTCTGTTCTCTTGGCTATAGGGAAAGTCTGCCTTTTCCTTGGCAAATCATGTCAGTATGTTTGAGAGAACCAATAGCGATCAGGAGGTGAGAGAGCAAGAAGAGAAGACAGAAAGTTAAGGGTTTATGACTTTCCTTTAAAAAAAAATGTAGGAAGGGAAAACTATGGGTGCCTTTGCATACAAAACCCATCTGAACTGTCTCCAACTTCTGATCTTCTGCTGCATTTTCCCACCCCTGTGACCCAAATGCTGTCCTTGCTCAAGCCAAGCCTCTGTGTGCAAACAATATTAAATGAACAGAAATTTCTTTCTCTTCTATTTCACCAAATTAAGTTATATATGATAAAGATTTCCCAGAAATGTTAACAAGCATTGTTTCTGAGTGATAAGACTAGAAATTACTTCAATTTTCTTTTTTATGGTTTTTCCCCCAATTTTTCACAACGAGCATGTATTACTATTGTAATGTTAAGATAAAAACTTTAAAATCGGCAAAAATCCAATAAATCCCTTGTGTCTATAGCCCACCTTCTCCTCCAGAATCTCTGGTGACTCCCCATCACATTAACCGCTCAGAATCATCAGCATTCTTTTGTCTTTATAGCATTCACTTTATACCATTTCACTTTAAAGACTTTGGTCTTTAATTGGAGACTTTTATGCCTATTTTCTCATCTAAACTTTATAACAGTCCTGTCAACAAAGGCGATTGCTCCCATTTGACAGATGACGAAAAGGAGACTGAGAGCGATGAGTGATTTTCCTATGTTCACATATTTAGTGCCAGACTCAAGTCTCCAATTCATCCCTTCTAGACTTTTCTGGCTGCTGCACAGTCGAGAGAGTGGCCACAGGACTTTTCTTAATGGTTCTCCACTGATC
The DNA here is from genome assembly GCF_949774975.1 of Lagenorhynchus albirostris. Taxonomy (NCBI): domain Eukaryota; kingdom Metazoa; phylum Chordata; class Mammalia; order Artiodactyla; family Delphinidae; genus Lagenorhynchus; species Lagenorhynchus albirostris. The sequence goes on along the minus strand of NC_083111.1, from coordinate 70,369,508 downwards.
CTTATTTTCAGGTGTCAGGCACTAGCTAGCTCTGAATATGCTGAACATATTCACAAGACAAAACAACATCTCTGGACTCACTGCTCTCTTCGCCCTTTCTACCTCCGAAATGAATGACCCTAGAGTAGATGCCAAGCACCAGTGACACACAAGCCCAGTCCAGCAGTGCACACACTCCTTTTGCCTGGGCCTCAGCTCTATCTACTGCCCACTGCCTGGGATCCTCAATTACAGGGCCCCCTGCTGCATCACACTTGCTCAACATATGTAATCATCATGTCACTGGCATCTCCACAGCCACAGGAAATTTAAATTGCATCTTTCAGGCCTTGATATGATATTTCTGGACTCTTCCTCACAAATCTCCTAAGAGGAAGCCATTTTCTCGGCATGCTCAGCAGCTACACGAATAACAGGGGTGTGGTGGCATGCCACTGTTTATAACACAGGGACCGCTGCATCTCTGTGAGCTGCAGGTTCTCCCTAGGAGCGGGCAGGAAGGTAGGGAAAGATGCCCTCTTCGTGTGAATGTCACTCACCTCTGTGGTTTTGTGAAGACATGGGGAAAAGAATTATAACTTAGATCGAGTCCAGATACCCTGAGATGTTGGGAGTTGGTTTGTTAATATATTTAATCATCAGAAGGAAGGGAGGAGGGAAGAGAGATGTTGTCACAAGCCTTTAGGATAAACCCAAACTCCAAGCAAGGCGTCAGAACTTCTATGATCTACACTCCATCAACACCAGCACCAGTGCTCCCCCATTCTCCTTTCCTGGTTCTTAGTACCTTTCTTAATGCTTGCCCTATGCCCCAGGCAGGCTGGGCTAAGAGCAGTTGTCTGAACAGGCTGTACTCTCTCAAGACCCCCTTGTATTTGCACATGATCTTTTCCCATCTTCTTTGCTTGTTGAATTCTCCCCATTCAGTACCACTCGCTTGGATGACACCTCCTCCAGGAAGCATCCTTTGACCACCCCAGTAAGCCTTATCTAGATTAGGGATCTCTCCTTTGTGTTCTTCCAAAATGCAGGCTCACTATCATCGTTGCACCTCTCATGATACAGGGCCAGTCTCAATTATCTCCAACCCGATAGATTGTCATCTCTTTGAGGTGGGAAATTATATCTTTATCTCTTCATTCCTAGCACACTGGGTGGAATATGGCTAGCTTAATTTGAAAAATGAGGGACAGAGGGATATATGAAGGGAAAGAGGGAGAGATAGAGAGAAGAAACATTTACTGAATGAAGTATATGAATGTTATGGATTGAATTGTGTCCCTCCCAAAATTTATATGTTAAAGCCCTAACTCCTAATGTAACTGTATTGGAGATAGGACTTTAAGGAGGCAATTGTAATTAAATGAGGTCCTAAAGGTGGGGCCCTAATCCAATATGATTGGTGTCCTTATAAGAAGAGAGACACCTGTAGTGCACACACACACAGAGAAAAGACCTTGTGAGGACACAGGAAGAAGAAACCAAAGAGAGAAGCCTGACAACACCTTGATCTTGGACTTTCAGCCTCCAGAACTGTGAGAAAATAAATTTCTGTTGTTTAAGCCACTGAGTCTATGGTATTTGGTTATGGTAGTCTTAGAAGACTAATACAGTAAGTGATAAAAATCTTTAGCCCCATTATATGAACAAGGAGAGAAGAAAGAGAAGTGTATGGTAGCTATGGCACTGTGCGTCCAGGTGTGCCCTTCACAGAGAACCTGCTGGGAGGACATTCCAGCTGCTACACCCTGAGAATGCATTCCAGCTGCTACACCCTGAGAATGCTTCCCAGCTGCTCCCAGCTAATGACTGAGCCAGCAAGGAGCCCAGAGCCAGGCCACTTACGCCCAAGGCAGGATGCCTCTAGTGGACAGTCTTTGCTCTGGGCTTCCCCGCCTGCTGGTTCAGACTACCTCAGAGTAGGTGTGTGGTCTCAGGCTCTTTGTACCCTCCTCCTCCTTCCCAGGGGCCAGACCCACACAGAAGTCTGAGCCTCTCTCCACCTACCCCTCTTCCCTCTTCCTTTTTATCTTACACCAATATTCCGCATCAAACTTCTTACCCATTTAATTCTGTCCTGACAGCGGCTTTCCGGAGAAACACAAACTGACAAAGCGTGTGGGAAAGGGGGCCCCACTAGTGCTCTTTGTGTTAGAATCATCACCTATTTATATTCTCTTACTTTGAGAGGACAGAGTTTTATTCTCCCTGTACAAAGAAACTAGGTGTGGTTCAGGTGAGCAGCTCGCCCTGCAGTCACAAGGCTGGTAAGGGAGCAGCATCCTGTCTCCAAAAGTCAAGCACATGTGCTGTACCGTCTTCTAGTTCCCCACCTGCCTTGGCCTCACAAGTACTGCTTCTTCCTGAGCCTGTGATCTGCTCCTTTTCATGTTGGGCATCTCTTGTCAAGTTCCCGAGGGGATGTCTCTAGTGGTTTCCACAACGTCAGGCTTCAACCCTGGTAAGAAGCCGGGGTGGTCATTCCTCGAGATAAGACTAGAAGGGTAAAGAGATGTTTAAATGGCAGACCAGGGTACAGCAGGACCTTGTCGACAAATACCAGAGCATGTGCCAAGGGCTGTGGTCAGAAGGAGACTAGCTTGCAGTCTGATGTGGGGGGAGAATAGGAGTATAACAGGACTAATCATGGAGCCCAGAGCCACATTGCAGAGAAAATGGTTGATTCCCTACTGCCCGGGTGATATTGATGCCTAGCACTTGGCAGGCACTGGATAAGTATGCATTATAGTAATCAGACAAGAGACATAACCATTGAGTTTATTAGTATCAATTTGACTCCTGGGTTAAATGCATTCAGTATAAAAATGAACAGTGCATTTATCTTCTTTCCTTTTCCTTCTTTTTTCTTCATTCAGTATCATTGAGTTTTGGGGTGAACGCAAGGCAGATCTGGGTCAGGAATGGGCAGGGCTGCTCAGGAGAGTATCCTTCTGATAACTCCCTGCCAGTGCTCCCTCCCTCCTGTTCTGAAGCAGCGTGGTCCCGCAGCTCCCAAAGAGTTAACTCCTGGTAGATCGCCAAATCTGCAGCCCTGGGGTCAGCACTTCCTCCTTCTCCACCTCTAAATCAATCTCACCTGAGATTTTCTGGAAGCCTCACTCTAAGTTTTCCTTTGATCATTATCTTATCCCCTGTTATAAACCCATTCTCTGTCTTGCCCCAGCAGCAGGGGATACAAGCTGTATGTTAGCGGACTGACTGGGGAGACCTTGGAAGAGGCCGCCTGCAGCTACTTTCGCCCTGCAGGACTTCAAAAGGGACCACTGTACTTTCAAACACCGTTGGGGAGAAATGCTGGAAATAGACGTAGACTCTACCCAGGGAGGCCTGGCAGTGTTCTCTTTCAGCTTCTGGCAGAGCCATTCCCTAAGGAGCCACCATGATGAAAAGAATTGGTTAAGTAAAGTGGGAGGTAGATGCAGTGAGCAGAAGTGGGATTTTAACCAGCACTGAGTGTCTCTGGGCTAGAGATTTCTCTCAACTGGGTCTCAATTTCCTTACCCATACAGTGACTAGATTACTGACCTTTTAAGTGTCCTTCAGTGTGGCAGGGTGATATATTTATTCCTGGGGAGACAGATGGATGGATAGATGATAGATAGATAGATAGATAGATTGATTGATTTTTTAAAACCCAGAAAAATAAATTACATAAAGACAGATGATAGTTGATAATAAACATGATGATAGAGGTAGATGGATGATATAAGATAAGAGGGAGGGAAGGAAGGAAGGAAGGAGGAAAGGAAGGTAAGAAGGAAGAAAGGAAGGAAGGAAGGAAGGAAGGAAGGAAGGAAAGGGGGGAAATTCATGGCAGAAATGGCATAAGAAGATTTAGATCCAGACAAGAGCAAGACCCAGGTTTGAATCCTTGTTTCATCCTTTATTAGCAGATTTTTACCTAGTTCCAAAATCTATACATTATCTCAGATATTTATAATAACTTCTCTGGCTCCCAATTTGCTCAACCAAAATTAGAGAAGAACATTTCACTGCATATTAGTCCTAAATAATATTTAGAAATTGACTTGTATTGCCTCATAGATGCATATTAGATGTAAAATAACTAAAAACTACTCAAGTAGTAGAGAAGCTCGTTGGCTCTCAGAATCTGCAGAAGAAATGAGATATATGCAATTGCCAGATTTGTCTATTTAACTGCCTACTTGACATTTCCACCTAGACATCTCATAGCTATCTCAAACCTGTTCCAAACTGACAGCTTCATCTAACCCCCAAACCTCCCCTTTGTCCCCCCTCTCTCAGTGATAGGAGCTGCCATCCATCAAGATTCTTAAGCCAGAAATCCAAAATCTCCTTCTCATTAACACTCAAGTTAAGTTTTTCACCAATTCTTATCAAGTTGACTTCCAAAATATTTGAATCACCCACTTTTCAACTCTTCAATGACCCTAAGTCAAGGTGCCATCGTTTTTTTCTGGACCACCTTGGGAGCCTTCTAACTGTCCTTCTTGCTTCTTCCTCCCACTTCTTTAATCCGTTCTCCATACAGCAGCAGAGATTCTCTGGATGTGTTCATCGATCAGGCCACTTGCTCTCTAAAAACACTTCAATGGCCCCTTTTGCATTTCAGATATTATCCAAAGAGTTCACCGTAGCCAGCAAGGCCCCCGTGCCATGGCATGTGATGTATCACACTCCCCCTAACTCCCGGGCCCTAACCACACAGCTCTTCTTCCATATCTGCAAACACACCAAGTTTTTTCTCACTTCAGGATCTTCATTGCCATACTCGCCTATTCCTCTAATCTAACCCCACCCATCCCATCCTGTAGGCTGATTAGTATCTACCCATCCTCCATCGTGAACATCACTCAAAAGATTATCTCTGACTCCTTGATTAAATTAGGCCCCCAGTTACACCCTCTCTTAGAAGTCTTGATGTCTCTTTACGAATCCCTATTATAGTTTGGAACTCTGTGTTTATGTATGTGATTCCTTGTTTGAAGTCTGTCTCCTGAATCAGATTATAATGTCCACAGGGCAGAGATTATATATAGTTTTTGCTATTGTTGTTCATCACTGTATCCCCAGTACTTAGTTCCAAATCATATAAATATTTAATATCATGAAATATTTGTTAAATTGTTGAATAAATGAAGTTATTGTATCTACAATGGCTTCTAATAAAAATCAATGCTAAGGTTTAATGTTAATAATATTTCATTACTTTTTTCAGAGTTAAAGCTCAAAAATATTGGGAAAACAAGATATCTCCAAAATGAATTTTCTAGGTCCTTGGAATCACGGGATTCGGAGTTGGAGGGAAATGGAAAGTCTTCTGATCCAATCCCCAACATGGAATTAGCAGTTTTTAATTTTTTTAACCTTATTGTCCTTCATTATAAAAAGTATCTGTTAGTGATGAAATGGTGGAACTACAGGGTTTTTTCCTTTTTAACTATTTTCCAACTGATTGTTATTTTATTACTGCCATAATGAAAATCATATGTATAAATGCATCTTCACTTCTTTGGTTTATGTAGTAAAGAGAACTGAATCTGTGTGATAAGGAAAAGGTTTGCCCAGATTTTGTGTTACTATCAGCATCATTACCATAAACAAACATTTACTAACCAGGGTCCTATATAATGTGAAGTTCTGGGTTCTCTTTATGCAATAAGGTAACTGCAGTCCAAAAAGTTTGAGGTATTTCCCCCAAGTTATACAACTGATAAAAATAACCTGACTTGAAAGTCTCACTTCAAAATCCACACAGTGCACAGGCTTAGAAACTAAGGCCAGTCCCTGAAGCAGTTTATCAATCATCACACAGATTACCACCAGGTTCTACATGCCATCTCTAGATTCTCAATTTTCTACCTACTCAGTTGCCTCTTTCCCCTAATAACATTTTCTTTCTTAACAAGTTCATATTTTGTCCCATTTTTAGTGATTATAAAATCAATTTTCTACTCCAGGAAAATTCTTGCAAAATGAAGAGATATTAACTCATAATTCAATCAACCAGAGGTAACATCGTCCATTTTAATAGTCCAGATGCATAAAGTTTCAAGCTTATAATGTCATGTCTACTATAGAGATTATTTGTGGTAACATTTCTTTTCATGGAAAAAGCAGATACCAATGTTTTTGCTATTTTTGAAATCCTCAAAGACTAATCAATAACCTCCCTTGAAATGTTGATCAAACAATCCTTACTGGTTAATACTGACCAACTAATTTAAAAGTTTCAAAGGAGATGTACACAATTTTCCCAAGTTGACTTCGAAATGCTGCCCAATCAGGTTAATGTTTACATCCACAAGGTGCTCACCTCCACTAAAAACCAGCCTTCCACATCGGCCCCACAGGGAAGGACAGCTCATGCCCGAGTTAGAGGAGAGCTTCAAGATAAAGAGTAACCCAGCCGGAAAGCCGAGGTTCAAACACATCTGGTTTCCATTAACTGGGACTGCAACAGTCTCTTCAAAGGCAAAAAACATTCCTTCCTCCACACCTAAAATCTCGTGCTTCCTCCAAGATGGTAGATCCAGAAAAAGGTCCTGAATCATAGAATTGAGCTCCCAGTAAAAGAATTAACCTTTCATGCTGATTTTACTTAAGGTTTTGTTTAATGACACAAATAACACTTGTCACAAACAAAAAATAGAAAACACCACTCATTATGAACAAGAATTAACTGATATTCCAACATTGTTAATGTTTTTGAAAATATATAACAAAACGAAGTCATACTGATGGTTTCACATATCGCTATTTTGCCATCATCCTTTTTATAACACTTTAAAGTTGCCTGGTTTCCAACTGAAAGGATGTATATTAATGTTGTCAATCAACCCCTTTTGACATTTGTACATTTAGACTGCTTCCAATTTTTCCCTATTATAAACACTTTAGCAATGAGCATCCTTCCGTTCAACAACTCATTCTACAGAGATTTAGCACTCCTACAATGCCAGACACAGTGCCAAAATATTTTGATCATCTTCATAGTTACTTCTTTAAGATAAAGTTCCCAAAAGTGGAACTTTTGGTTAAAGTATACTTTTTAGATTTTCATTGGAATCACCAGTTGCTCCCCCAGAGAAGTAGTGCCAATAGACACTTCTATCATCACTACTTGAGAATATCTACTACTTCACCTGATCTTCACCAAGGAAAGCAGAAGTTCTGACTTTAGAACAGTGCTACTCGGGTTGGTCTTTCGACCACCAGCAACAGTATTACATGCAAATGCAAATTCTCAGGCCCTACCCCTGAGACCTACTCAATCAGCACCTTTGGTAGGTGGGATCCAGTAAGCTGGGTTTTAGCAATCTCTCCACATGATTCTTATGCTGATTAAAGTTTGAGAGCCGTCCATTTAAAGCACAAGAAACAGAGCTATGAGTTGACCAACCAACTAAATCACATCTCCTGACTACTCTCACTGATGTCCTGTCTCAATAACACTTTCCTGAAGCTGACTGACAGCTAACTCTTCAACAGAGGCCCCGGGGGTTTATAAACTCAGCTTTGCAGATCTTTTGGCAGGAGAGTGAACTCCAGAACTGAGGTGGGCAAAATATAGGGTTAAGTAGAAGGGAGAGAGGGAAGTGGTCCCCTGAAAGGGAACCAAGAGGAGAGACCACAGGGTTTCTGTGGGAGGGGCAGCAGGTAGAGCCTAGAACTTCAGCTGGAAGACTGGCTTTAAAGGTTGGTCCCATCTCACTTTTAACTCTATAATCTTGCACGACCACTTAATTCTCTTGATCCTCAGTTTGCTGTTTGGCTTCTCAGGAATAAAACATCCCATTTTGACCGTTGTTGTGAGGTTCACATACACTAAGCTATGTATTTCGAAATGCTTTGGAAACTGTAAAGCTCTGTCTGCATTAGAGGGTGATGTTATTATCAGCGACCTGGGCTTAGGGAAAGTTGCCCTTCCTGTGCAATCCCTTTTCCCCATTCTGACCATGAAATTCACTTCTTGCCCCGCCTTCAAAGGCCCCATTTATCAGCCATGAGAGCAAAAAGCAAACTGCCTCCTTGGCCTCCTTTTAAGGGGTATCACTTACACTTCCCAGTTGGAATATTTTCTTTCTTATCTCCAGACTGCGGAAATGCATGGCCCACCAGCTCTCTAAGTTGCATGGAAAATTACTTAGATGGAGAACCCTAGTTACAGAGAAGGAAAGAGACTGTGAAAGTTCAAAACACTGTTGAGGAAGGCAACATGATGTTTGGAGTTCAAAGACAGGAGCTCAGATCCTGACCTTCTCACTAGGATGAAGTGGGGATCTCTGGGCATCACAAGAATAATATGGCCAAAGGATAACTCTAGATTTCCCCCTTGAAAACCTGCTTCTCCCTGGATTTTCCCATCTCAGGAAATAACACCATAGTTTCTCACACCTAAAATCTGAATTATTCTTGAGTCTTTTCTTTCTCTCACCTTCCAGGTCTAACTGGTCACTAGGTCCTATTGACCTTACACAAGTTGCTTAACCTCCCTGAGTGTCAGTTGTCTCCTCTGAAAAATAAAGGATAATAACGTATCTCATCTCAGGCTGTTCAAGAATTAATTTAGACAACATCCTTCAAGTCCTTGACCATCTACCCTTCTGGATATACCAATAATCACTATTGAGTGTAAAGTGACACCTCTGAGATCTATGGCATAAACATTCATTGGACTCAAACTGTAGCACGCAGTATACAAAGGGCACAGCAATGAAAAAGACAGGAGCATCCTGCTCTCCTGGAGTTTATAATCCAGGGGTTTAAAGTGGATGGTGGAGGGAGAAATAGACAGAAGAAACAAGACAAATTTCAGGATGTGTTGTCTAATGAGAGACTTAAAACATGATAATTTGAGTAGAGTAGTTATGTGACTTCTTAAACCTGGTGGGCCTTAAAAGAGGGATGGCCTCTCTAAAGAGGTCACATTTAGGCTGAGATTTGAGTGACAAGAAGAAGCCAGTCACGTAACCAGGATGATGGGCTAAGATGCTCCAGACAGAGGAAACAGCCAGTGCAAAGGCCCTCAGTGCAGAGCGAACTTAGAAAGTTTAAAAAATATCAAGAAGGTTAGCATGGCTGGAATATGGAGAGCGCTAGAGAAGACTGTCAAAGAGGGTGGTAGAGGCAGATCACAGAAGCTTTCACGAACCATGGGAAGATTTTTGAGGGGGTTTTTTTCAGTGATAAGGGGGGCCGCCAGCAAAGAGTTCTAAGCAGAAGAGTGATTTAGTCTTATTTGCCTTTTTTTCTTTTTTTTCTCTTTTTGGCCATGCCACGCAGCATGCAGGATCTTAGTTCCCCGACCAGGGATCGAACCTGAGCCCCCTGAGCCCCCAGCCATGCAGTGGAAGGGCAGAGTCCTAAGCACTGGACCACCAGGGAATTCCCTTATTTGTCTTTTTATAAGATCACTCTGAGTGCTTTGTGGGGAATGCATTGTAGGTTGACAAGAGTAGAAGGGGGACCAGTGAGGAAAATATTTGCAGTGGTTCAGGTAAGAGAAGATGGTGGTGATTAACACTGGGGTAAAAAGGAGGAAATCAGTTAGAAGTGGAAAATTTTGGATGCGTTTTAATGGAAAGTCGAGAAGACTTTGTGGCCCATTAGACTTAGAAGGTGGAAGAAAGAAAAATATCAGAGATAACTCAGAGCTCTGGCATGAAAAACTGTAGCTATTTCATGGGCAAAATCCAGGGGAAAGCAGGTCTGCAAAGGAAAATCAAGAGTTCTGCTTTGACCATGTTATTGTTATGATGCCTGCAGCGTCCATGTGGAGATGTCAGGTTGGCATTTAGACATATAAGTCTGAAAAAGTAAAAATTCAAGAATCATTGGAATCCCAGATTCCATTCAAGGATTCATTTCTTAAATGTATTACATATTTCTACGTTTTAGACTCTTTGCTGCATCTTAGGAAAATACAGGTGAAAGACATAGTTTCTGCCTTCAAGATACTCTTACCACCATGAGAAAAAGAGACAGGTAAACCAAAAAGGATACCGTACTATTTGGTAAGTACTAGGATGATGGTGTTTATAGGGTGCTGACCTGTATGGCCTTCAACCACGCTCTAAGCTCCTCTGGTCCTCAGTTCTGCCACTCACAAATAGAGATAAAACCACCTGTTTTTCCAGCAGTACAATAGGCACATCTCAAAGGAAATAATGTCCATGGAAGTAAGTGGAAAACAAAAAGTCCAAATTATTATCCCACAGCAAAAAAAAAAAAAAAGAGGAAAAAGCTGCCATGAAGAGCTTATTCACAAACTTACCAGCAAAACACAGGGCTAAATGCTGGCTGATAGGACTTAAATGAGTCTGTCTATCTAATCACTGCAGCAGGAAATGTAATTCTTCACAAAGCCAGTGTTGCTATGAGGGAATTTACATGAGACCTAAGATAGGATGGAAAAGTTCCTCTGCCGTTCCTGCAGCTGAGTGATAGGTCCTTAAAAACACTCACAAAGGACTTGGGGCTGTTTGTTCCAGACCAGCTTACTTTTGACCCTGAGCAAAAGTTTATCCTTCAAGCTTTCTACCAATGACATCACCCTGTCCGATTGTGAGAACCGTGAGCCACAGAGTGGGTATGTCCTGGGTTAGAACTTTGACACTGTCCCCTGATAACTGTAGTGTGTGACCAAGTCCCTTAGCCTCAGAATTGTAACATGGTTGTGAAAATCATCTCCTAGGTAACTGTGAAGATTTAGCAAGACAATGAAAGCACGTAGCATGGTGCGTGGTGCCTGGGTGTGATAACAGTGGAGAGAAAAATGGCTTATGAGTTTATTCACTCTTCACTCACTCAAGGAGGCCACAGATGGATTTTGCTCATCCAGATATTGCCAAGCAGAATGGAGGCTCTGTGTATGTTTGTGGAATAAACAAATGGCATGCAGAATAACTACATGAAGTACTTGCAGGACACAATAAGAGACCTCTGGCCAAAAATGTCTTCCCCTGTACAAGAGACCCTTTCCTACTGAGCCCAGTTGGTGCCCAGAAGTTGGAAAAGATTAATCTTATGATTCATAATTTCAATAACACCTTTGTTTGAGAAGACTGACATTGGCGCTCAGTGGGAGAAAAAAGAACAGTTCCCGTCACTATATAATGACTTCCGTTTTCTTCCTCTCCTCTAAATAAGGCAAGGCTTACTTTGACAAAGGAGATGGTGAAATCTGCTTCTGCTCTGCCAGGTTAAAAAAAAATGTCATTTTAAGGTTCCTCTGAACATGATCAGCTCAGACAGCAGGGAGAATATTCATTGAAATAAATTCTCTTCACCTTGTAAAAGTTGAATTACACAAAAAGTAAAGGTCTGCTTAGGCTAACATTTCTCAAATTGTATTCATTGAGACATTGGATCCGTAGGATGTTAGTAGATATTAGTGGGAAGAGAAGGCCCCATGGTACCTAGGTTTGGGAAAGACATAAAACTACTGTAAAAGTTGAAGAGCTCTTTCTACTGTCAAGTTGTTTCATCTTTAGAATGCAACTGTGCATTGTCAACCTCCAACAGAGAGGGAATCGTTCCCCAAATTGACTGGCTCTCTAGAGCATCGTACAGGACTTTGAGAAATGTTCCCTGGAGTCAGGTGACTGGACCAGAGTAACTTTCCAAATCCCTTCTGGCCCAAATCAGCTGTTCATTTCCTGCCATATAAAATTCAATTGGAAGCTACAAATAAGCTGCGAATGTTTGTATACTCTGGGAAATGTTCTCTCAACAGACTCACGACTCCACTTATGTATTCATGTAGGGATTCCTTTATTCATCAAAATTACGTTAGAAATCTGCTACGGACCAGGCACTGTGACTAAGGCAGAGAGCCGCTCTCTTAGAAAGACAGTGCTCTTGAATCATAGAGATGAGAGAGAGAAGGGAAATCCAGGTAGAATAGGATTTTAGGATGAGAGAAAGCCTGTAGAGGCAGAAGGGTGCAAAAGAAGAGCCTCCAACAGATGGAGAGGTGAGAGTTGAATTTAATTATATACATATTTGTGGAGAGATTCTTGTTAGAGGCTCTTTGCTGGGTGTCAGGAGCACAACAGTAAACAAGGCACTAGGCTTGTCTTTGAAGAGTTAACATCTCTGTTAAGACAAAAAGGATCGGATTTTGCTTTAGAAAGACAATTTTGGCTACCATGTGGAAGGGGCAAGACCGTGACTGGGATGTAGGTAGTGTAATTCAGGCAAAAATTATAAAAGCCTGACCTACAGCAACGGCAGTGGAGATGGGGAGAAGTAGATACACTGAGAAAATACTAAGGATACAGAATGGACAGAATGAGATAAACGATTGGATTCAAAATTAGATTTCAGTAGAAATTGGTGCCCATCCATGAGCGGAATGAACACATGGAGAGGTAACCAGTGCACGGTATGAGATGGTGAACTCAAGGTGAAGGGGGATATTCAAGAGGAGATATCAGACAGGCAGCGGAAGAGTTGGAGATGCAAGTCGAAAGTTCAAAGAGGGAGCAGGCCAGAAAGAGAGACTTGGGAGTCATCAGCACAAAGATGGTAACTGAGGCCATGGAAGTAAAAGGTATGATCCAGGTAAAGTGCGTGGAATGAGGATGGAAGAGCCTCCAGAAACGCAATCCTACTGACATGTAGATTTTACCCAGTAAGACCCATTTCAGACCTCTGACCTCCAGAACAGTAAGAGGACAATTTTGTGTTGTCTAAGGTACAGGTTTGTAGTAGTTTGTGACAACAGCAATAGGAAACTCATACAGGTAGTCACAGAGGTCCATAATCCAAGTTGGGACCAACATATGGTGAACCCCAAGCGTCCTCAACCTAGAAAAAGCCTGGTATGGGTCAGCATATGCCTCCTCCTAGGGGCTCCCAACTGTGTGGCTGGAGAAGATGAGAATGGCCTCCCAGTTTTTGTGGCCTTATGCTAAGCACTGCAACATACACAGTAATTGAGAGGGCAGAGCTCACATACGGTATGATTGCACTTACATAGAGCTCAAAAACAGGCAAAACAAAATTTACAAGCAGCTCATGCAGCTCAATATCAAAAAACCAAACAATCCAATCCAAAAATGGGCAGAAGACCTAAGTAAACATTTCTCCAAAGAAGACATACAGATTGCCAACAAACACATGAAAGGATGCTCAACATCACTAATCATTAGAGAAATGCAAATCAAAACTACAATGAGGTATCACCTCACACCAGGCAGAATGGCTATCATCAAACAATCTACAAACAATAAATGCTGGAGAGGGTGTGGAGAAGAGGGAACCCTCTTGCACTGTTGGTGGGAATGTAAATTGATACAGCCACTATGGAGAACAGTATGGCAGTTCCCTAAAAACTAAAAATAGAACCACCATACGACCCAGCAATCCCACTGCTGGGCATATACCCTGAGAAAACCATAATTCAAAAAGAGTCATGTACCAAAATGTTCTTTGCAGCACTATTTATAATAGCCAGGACATGGAAGCCACCTAAGTGTCCATCGACAGATGAATGGATAAAGAAGATGTGGCACATATATACAATGGAATATTACTCAGCCATAAAGAGAAACGAAACTGAGTTATTTGTAGTGAGGTGGATGGACCTAGAGACTGTCATACAGAGTGAAGTAAGTCAGAAAGAGAAAAACAAATACCGTATGCTAACACATATATATGGAATCTAAAGAAAAAAAATGGTTCTGAAGAGCCTAGGGGCAGGACAGGAATAAAGACACAGACATAGAGAATGAACTTGAGGACATGGGGAGGGGGAAGGGTAAGCTGGGACAAAGTGAGAGAGTGGCATAGACATATATATACTACCAAATGTAAAATAGACAGCTAGTGGGAAGCAGCTGCATAGCACAGGGAGATCAGCTTGGTGCTTTGTGACCACCTAGAAGGGTGGGATAGGGAGGGTTGGGAGGGAGACGCAAGAGGGAGGGGATATGGGGATATATGTATATGTATAGCTGATTCACTTTGTTATACAGCAGAAACTAACACACTGTTGTAAAGCAATTATACTCCAATAAAGATGTCAAAAAAAAAAAAAAAACCAGGCAAAAACGAATCCACAATGTCAGAAATTAGAGTGGAGGGTTATAATTGGGGTGGAGGAATAGTGTTTGGGAGTGAGCACGTGGGGGACTGCTGGGCGCTGGTTATGTTCTGTTTCTTGACCTGGGTTGTAGCTCTACTCATAATGTGATCACACAGGGATTAACAAACATTTTTTTTTTTTGTCCAAGTATAGTTGATTTACAAGGTTGTGTTAATTTCTTCTGTGCTGCAAAGTGATTCAGCTATACATATACATGCATTCTCTTTCATATTCTTTTCCAAAATGTTTTATCACATCTTTTGTAAAGGGCCAGATAGGAAATATTTCAGGCTTTGTGGACCATACATCTCTGTCTCAACTACTCAACTCTGCCATTGCAACACAAAAGCAGCCATCGACAGTTCATAAATGATGGGTATTGCTGCATTCCAACAAAACCTTGTTCACCTAAACACATGGCAGTCTGAAACGGGCCCACGGGCCATAGTTTGCCAACCCCTGCGATAATGTATTGAGCTGTATGTTTAAGATTTGTGCACTTTTTGCATGTATTTCACTGTTCAATATTTTTTAAGTTTAAAATCTAATAATCAAACTATAAAGAGGGCAGGATTCTGGATTCAGATTACCTGGATTCGATTCCTGACGCTGCTACTCAATTGCTGTGTGACATTGGGCTGCTTGACCTCTCTGTGCCTCCGTTTCTGCATCTATAACCTGGGGACAATAAAACCACTCACTTCATAGAATTATTGGGACATCGAAATGAGATAAAACATGTACAATGTTTAAAGCAGTACGTGGTTTATAGACAGCGTTTAATCAATATTTGTTATTATTCTTATTACTGATGTTCTCAGAAATCATATAAATGCTGGCCTTGTTAGCCTTGGGTTACAGATGAGCGACCAAAGCAGCCATCCTCTTGCCACAATCTTTCAGTGACCCCCAAACTCTCCTCAGATTTTTTAAACTAATATATGAGGCTTTCTCAGGCCTCCAAGTCTTATTTCCATACCATGTTCTTATGCCCCTGAACTTTGGCCAATGCTGTTCTATCTGCCTAGAATAGCCTTCATCTTAGTTACTTGGTCATCCCTTATTGTGCTCTTCAAATCCTGTTTAAATGCCATCTCCTCTGTGAAGCTTCTGAGTCTTAGGTACCAGGGATTAGTAACCTCAGAACTTGAACGTATGCATCAGTTATCATTTTTCTCATTCTTATTTGTCTCTGTTCGTCAAGAGCCAATACATGTCTGCTGGATGGACTGCATACCCGTGTTCCCCTGCAACTGTGAGCACTTATGTACCCTTCAGTCCCCAGCCCCTAGCACAATGTCTGGCACATGACTCGTGTTCAATAAATACTGATCAGATGGATGAATAAATTGGTTGTTGGAGCCAGCCCCAAGGCCTGGGCATCCCACAGACGAGTAGAGCCCAGAGGACGAGAAGCAGGGTCTCAATCTCACTGAGCCCCATGGAGAATTTCAGCCATCACACATTTCAGTTATCAAGGGATAATATTATAAAAGTTATAATTCTCTGGATGTTTCCATAATTATTGCTCACATTTTCCAGTCATAACAACAAATAAAATACATGCCCACAATTTCCCAGGGAGAGAGAAATACCAAATTGAGGCAATTATACTCCACATCTGCCATCCACAATTGTCTACAACTCCTGTAGAATCCAAGAACATTACATGAATGCTGGAAGGGGCCTCAGAGAACAACTAGTCCAGCCCCATCATTTTACAGATACGGGAAAAAATAACTTGTAAAGTTTTCTTTTTTCCACATCATTTTGCTATGGTGTTCCCTACCGCCCCCCAGACTTGACAAGACATGAAACTATTTACAAATATTTTATTTCACTTCTAAGAAAAAAAGAACCTGGGATAAAATTTCACCATTTGTCAGTAATGACAGTTCATGATATGGAAATCATTTTACACAGAAATGTCTATCAGAGTCATGATAGCACAATGCCCACATTTGAAGGAGAACACGGTGTTGTAGGAATAAAATAATAAATTGCTTTGTTATATCACAGATAATTGGCAGAGGGGGAAAAATGTGTTATCAAGAGTATTCATCACTCTTAGGGGACTTTCCAGAGGCATCTAGAGCTGCCTCCTGTTCTGACCAACTCCTACAACTCTGGAAACTGGTTTCCCATATTCTGAGTCACTCACCGCTGCTGGGAAGAAGAAATGAAAAACCAGATGAGGACTGCCAGACCCAGTCTTAGAATCCGCTCTGGAAAACAAGAGGCAAAACCTGATTAGAAATAAGGTTCTTCGTTGTCTGGTCTTATCTTGCTTCTCTCATGCCATCTCCCTCTAGTGCCCTGTGCAAACCCTGTATCCTAATGAAACCAAATGTCTCCTTTAATCTGATTTGATGGCCCTCACATGTTTCACGTTGACTGGATCTCCTTTACTCGACCATTGGTCTGGTCTAGTCACAGTTCTGAAGAACTCGGTTCAGAGTTACTTCTCCCACACGTTCCTGCAAACAGTTGCTGCTCTACAGCCCCCAGAGAGCGCCTATCTTAGAGGTCTCACACCTGTCCTGTGTATCCACCATTACTTATCTATCCCCCCAGTAGACCAGAAGCTACTGAAGACAGGCTGCGACCTCCACCTCGGTATCTAGCACAGTGTCAGGGAACACAAATTTGCCCATTGAATGGATGAAGAAGTAAAGCTTTGGGGAAAAACCACATTCAAACAGGTTAGGAGTGGGAGATGATATTGCAAAGTTTGCCCAATAATTTTTGAGAACACAGTCAGCTAGCCTTTGTTATAAATGGACTTCACAAAGCTTTGGTTTTTAACATCTTTATGGGAGCATAATTGCTTTACAATGTTGTGTTAGTTTCTGCTGTATAATCAGAGACTTTCATATGCATATATGCTTAGTAAATATCCAAGGGTGTGATATTTCCTAAGTACTTAGTATAAATGTACTTCCCAACATACTCGTCCATGGAACACTGTGTGTGTGTGTGTGTGTGTGTGTGTGTGTGTGTGTGTGTGTGTGTGTAGTGCTTCTGTTAACATCTCCCAGAAATGATGCTCAGAAGTCAAATCTTTAGGGCATCCCCAACTGGACCATTTCCTTAAGGGTGAAACCATTATCAGAAAGTGTGTTGTCTATCAGTGTCTTTGTTATAAATCCCATGTGCAAGGCTATAACCACTATAGCCAGTTGAGTTGAGTTAAACTCAAGAGTACTTCAAGTCAACTTTGAGGCTGAAACTCTCACAAAGTTTTTCCTCTGAAGTTCTGAAAAATCCACCTGGACTTTTGACCCAGCAACACCTTGCACATTTTCCATGGAAAAACAAAAGAAATAGCTGTACAAAGTTTCCTAGCTTCTTCTCTTCTCATCTTTAGATAAGAAAAGGGCACCAGAAATAACTTCTCACCGTTACATTAACATAATATATTTCTGGGGTCTCTATATGCAGTGTGGTGAAAATAAGAAACCAAAAACCACCTTTTGAAGCCCTGCTAATTTCCCCACAAATGATATTTTTGTGGCATAAACTTCTTGCCAATTATTTATGCATGTTTTGAATCCCCCAGGTATTTTATACATGAATAAGGTAGAAAGGCAATATGATTCCAAAATCCATTCAAAAACCATTTACTGACCAATGACTCTATGAGTGCTGAAGGTACAAATGTCCAGTTCTAGGAGATGAGAAAATATGATCTACTATCAAGAAGGTTGCTGTACCTTTACAAAGATTAATCATAATTTTCAAAAAATAGCTATGACAGGAATGTTATCTGGTTTACCAGGACACTCTTAGCATAAAAGCACATGGTAGATGCCCAATACATATTGAGGAAATAAGTACATAAATGAATGAATATATAGACAGCATTGGAACAAATGTCTTGACACATCAAGATCGGCCTACACAAGGCCTGGGATTTGAGAGGGACCTTGCAAATGAGCGCCCTCAAATGGACATATTCTAGATGTATGGGGAAGATGGGTGGGAATGTTCCTAAGTAAGTAGGGTAGCAGGAGAAAAGGGGTGTTCCAAGGGCAATGACTAGATCTGTTTGACCTGAATGGGGCGTTTGGGTTGGGACACAGCACTCACACTGGAAAGTTACATGGGGTTACATCTTAGAAAGACTCTAAACACCACATTATGGATCTAGAATTTTATCCTAAAGGTGAAAGGAAACCACAGAGAGAAGCTTTGACCTGAAGAGTGATATAGATAAAGGCTATTTTTAGGAAGGAAGATGTCTCATCATGAATCACAAAGGGGGAAACATTCATTGGTTAGGTATTGAATGAAAAGACCCTTTTCAAATCAGAAGTCCTAGGGAACAGAGGTACAAACCACTGCTTCAGCATTCCCTTCATGCAAGGAATTGAGGAGACAACGCCACAGAGCCCCAACTATGACATCAGACAGAGCAAGTGTCCGCTGCTGGACAGCCATGAGATTTGGGGCAAGTTACTTAACCTTGCCAAACCTCAATTTCCTCCATTGCAAAACAGGGATAAGAATAGTATTGACTTCATAAGGTTGATGGTAAGGATTAAATTAGATGATGAACGTCAACTGTTTACAAAGTACCTGACCTAAGGAGATGGTCAAAACATAGTATCCATTAACATTAGACTTGAGATTGCAACTAACATTTCATCCCCTCAACAGGTCCTTGCTAAGAACATCATAAACCAATAAGCAAGCTTTACAGATGTTAATTCTTCAGTCTTCTTGTGAGATTTTTGGAACACGTTTTGAGGGGCAGCTGTAAATCGGTTAATATCTTTGTTCCTATCATTAATATTTTTGTCACATTTGAGTACCCATTATTGTGTAGTACAGTGATGTAATTTTTTGTGACATCACAGGCCTGTTTGTGGCCAGGCTGCTTCTTGCTATCCTAACTCCATTTCCATTTTCTGGTGACAAAGTTAGAAAACAGCAATGTCAACTCATTCTCCATGTCCACCTGTAGGGGTTGTCTAAGGTCACACAGCTACCAGCCAACGAGGGAGCAGGAACCTGGAATACAGGTTTGTCTTATTTTCAGGATGGTCCACTCACACCCATGAAATGGCTTTTTCCATCCCCCCTAAAGTGTGCCAACTAAGCAGTGATACTAAGGTAAGAGCAAGAACTGAAGCATCCGCTTGAAGAGATACAGGATGCAAAGATGTTTACTGGCATGTGACAAATCTATAGCAGTCACTTTCCAAATGAGTCAGATATACATTCTAATGGCTTCATTCAATTTTTGCATTAAATATAGGAAATCTTATACAGCAACCCACATGCAAATATTTGAAGTGGTGTTTTTACCTCACAACATTTTCCCTGCACTTTCTAATTAACCAACCAGAATCAATGTGGAAAGAGTATAGAAAACTTTTATATTTTGGTATCAGAAATTTCCAAGCTGTCTACCACATCATCAGAGGGTCTCCTCCTGACATTGGTACCCACCCCCCGGCTGATACACAAGGCTCTGCTTTTACAGGACAGCTCCATGTTGCAGGGCACATGCCTAAATATAGATCACAGGTTCATACCTCTTAATCCCTATTAGCAGAAGTCATCAAGCACCAACCAAAAATAACCCTCAGTGAGTTGGTCTTGGCTTGGGGTCAGAAGGTATGTCTGGTCAGAAGGTATGACTTTGAAACTTCCCATAAAATTTAGGAATTATTATGCCATTTTATGAATGCTCCAGTAGCCTGTCCTTAGCACTAGGTACTACAGCTAGCTCAAAGTGTATCCTGCACCGCAAAACTCAGCTTAAAATCCTCTTGGTAAGAGCTTCCAAAACTGGCCTCCTACGTTCTCAAATTGCTCTGCAAATGCCCTTCCTATTCCATTACTTTTCATAATGCAGTGTGTATTGATATGTTATCATATCACTTTCACAACAAGCTGTGGTCCCCTTACAGGTAGGAATTGTCAAATTATGTTTCCTGGAGGATGAGAGGCATCCAGCTTTGGGGAAGTTCCCACTCCTTGGATGCTGGAGCAGACCAGGTGGTTACCCACAGCAGACTCTATACATAGGCTAAGCAGGTAAATGCAAATCAGAACCAAGGAGGGTCACCACAGCAAGACCAAGGCAAGAGGGGCACGATCAGTGTTAGTTCCAAAGAAAGAGTATAAATCCAGAGGCAAAAGATGAGGATAGATGTTCTTGACCAGGGTGATGAAGAACTGGCAAGAAAGTGAAGTATGACATGGAATGTGGTAAAAAGGTTTAGGACAGAGGGAAAGTGGAGTATCAGAATGGGAGGGGGTCATTTCCAGGGATCTTCAGCTCTCTGGTGATGGCTTAGAGATAAAGGAGAAAGTTGGCCAACGTGAAGGAGAAGGGTTAGACTAGAGACTGTCCCTTTCTGCATCTCCTGTATCTGGCGCACTCCCTGGAACAAATCACATGTTTGATAAGTGTTTACTGAATAAATGGATCAATCAATCATTCAAAGAGTCTTCTAAGGGTAGACCTACATATTCCAACAATAATCTCTGCCTCACTTATGTAATAATTTGACCGTCTTCCTAATAGCCGTTCTCATGCCTTGCTTTTATGTATCTGTGGGTCTCCCCCAATTAGATGACCATCCCAAAAAAGCAGCCAGCAGTCTTAGTAGAAAGAAGAATGCTAAACCTTGCACAGAGTAAGTGTTCTATAAAAGTCTGTGGAGTTGCACTGAACAATCATGAATTTAAATGAATTGCTTTTCAGGACAAATTAGTTTAGTGGTTCAAAAGAAGAGTTTATTTTAGATCAAGGGTAAAAATAGAAACAGGAAAAAAACAGAATAAGCACATAAAATGATTTTAACATCACTAGTCATTAGAGAAATAGAAATCAAAACCACAATGAGATATCACTTCACATCCACTAGCATGGATATTATAAAAAACAAAAACGAGGGCAAAAAAGCCCAGAAAATAATAAATATTGGAGAGGATGTAAAGAACTTAGAATGTTGTGCATTGCTGATAGAAATGTAAAATGGTGCAGCTGCTGTGGAAAATGGTATGGTGATTCCTCAAAAAATTAAAAATAAAATTACCACAGAATCCAGCAATTCCATCCTGGGTATACACCCAAAAGAAGTAAAAACAAGGACTTGAACAGATATTTGTGCATCCACGTTCAACAGCATTATTTATGATAACCAAAAGGTGGAAGCAAGCCAAGTGTCCTTCAACAGATAAATGGATAAACAAAACGTGGCATACACATACCATGGCGTATTATTCAGCCTTAAAAAGGAAGGAAATTCTAACGCATGCTACAACAGGGATGAACGCTATGAACATCATGCTAAATGAAACAAGTCAGTCACTAAACGACAGATACTATATGAATCCATTTATCTGGGGTACCTGAAGTATTCAAATTCATAGAGACAGAAAGCAGAATCATCATCGGGGCTGGGGGTAGAGAGGAATAGGGAGTTGTTGTTCAGTGGTACAGAGTTTCAGTTTAGGAAGATGAAAAAAAGTTCTGGAGATGGTTGTACAACCGTGTAAATATATTTAATGCCATTGAACTGTACACTTAAAAATTATTAAAATGATAAGTTATATGTTATGTATCTTTTGCCACAATTAAAAAATATATATCTTATTAGCAGAATTTTTAAAAATTGGGTAAATCACTCTAACTTATTAGAGGTTTACCATTTTATATAGCTCCCTTTTCTCTCAGTTTTAGAAGAAAATAACTATGACCACCAAAATGCATACAATCACATACAGACCAGCACCTCAACCACAACCGTATTCACAGACACTCACACACATATACATTATCTTATAGTAAGGTTTTTTATAAGCCAGATTGCCGATTCTAATAATAGAAGCCAGGATATCTTACCTCTTGGTTAATTATCTTCCAAATGAGCAGACAGGCTTGATTCACTCTTCATTGCAAAGGACTCCTTCTCACAGGATCTCCCACATCCTTTGTGTATCAAGACTCAAAAAGCAGAAATAAGCCTAAGGGTAAGGTAGAAAAGGACAGAGAGCATTAAGTCTCTTCCTAGTCTCGCAGAGAAAACAGGTGTTTCTCTTCCCCTCCTACAAGAGATTCCTCTACAGTAAAACTCACTCAGAGGCAGAAAGAAGCTAGAGAAAAGTCGTATAGGCCACCTGCCCACCCAAGATGTCGATGGATGTCATACGTATGACCACATTACTAAGGCAATGAGACATCTGGCTCTGGTGCCAACCAATCCTGGATACTGGATTCAGATCTATCCAAGAACTCAGAGAAGGTCTGTGCTTCTGATCATGGGTTTAATGAGCAAATAAACCAGTGCACAGAAGTGGAGGGTGGAAAGAAGGGTCTCTCAATCCCTGCTCACTTCAGAGGTTTTCCTCTCCTCCTGCCCAACATTGTCACCCATCCTGAGAAATCCAATTCAAGTTCCACCTTGTTCGTAAACACTTCTCCCAATTAATCAAGTTCTCAGGGATTTCTTCCCTCTCAATTCCTAAATAATGGATCTGAGATGCCCTTGAGAATGAGACTTTAGGTAATGGAGTCTCTTCAGAGCTTTTATTGAGTTCCTGCTCTGGTGTTTGACCCTCAGTTAGGCTGTGATTCCCTAATTAAAGCTCACTGCCCTGACTTTTCTTTCACTTCCACTTGACATCAACTACATCATAACATATTCTTGGGAATTGGTTAAGTGATTGAAATACTTCAACAACAGCTTTATTGGGTAGAAATACAGCCTTTGCAATACCATCCACTTTTAGCAGAACTTGGTACATAGCAAATGCTCGATAAATGTCTGTGAACTGACCATCTTGGGACAGCCAGGAGTACTTCCTCTGAAAATCATTTTTTGTGTCCATTAAGCAATTAGAAGGCAAAAGAAGGATGCTCATGAGCTGGCGCTCTGAGTGGAGGAGAAGACAGATGGACTCCTCCAAGGATCAGAACTGTAGGGGAATTTGTGCAATTAACTAGCATAATCTCCTTTTCCAGAGAGGGAATCTAAGTCCAGAGAAGGAGAATGGTTTGTTCAAGGTCACGGTGTGAGTTAGGGGCAGCTCTAAGACTGGAGCCGAAGTCTCAGCCATGGGGTAGGCACAGAATCTTGTCGAAGGGTTTGTAACAGTCCTTTGGAAAACTACTTCCTTTGATCTCAGAGAGAAGTTCTCACTGAGCTATTGCACTGGAGGCATTGTGGATTCACAGGGATGCTTAGAATCTCCCCGCCTTTTACAAAGTTTTCCTCCGAAATCATTGTAATTCCAGGAGAAAAAAATAAATAATGGCGTTCTAAAGTCACAGAAAGTAGAAAGTTGTGGGAAGGAATTTAGAGTGAGGATGGTGATCCCTCCACACTTAGATATTTGCTGCATTTTATTATACTTTAAGGTAAATAAACCATCAACCCAGGAATTTTCAGAAAAGTAGAGGTCAACCACCCTCCTCTACTATGGTGTGGTTTATTTCTCTCCTTTGTAAATTATTAAACATATATGTCTCATTCAAGTAACTTTTATTCAGCACCTACAAGGTGCCAGGTGCTGTGTTAGGTCAGAAAATCCAGAGATGAATTAGGCAAGGTCTCAGTCCTTGAGGAATGCCAGAGACAGGCAAATAAACAAATAATTGAAAAACTGTACGAGGCACCATGACGGGTGTATTTAAGGTGCTTCAAACATATCCAGGCATAGAAGAGACACTCAATAAACAATTGTTGAATGAATGCATGAACTAATGAAATAACTAATTAATTAGAATTTGCCCGAGGAATTTAGGGAAGCTATTTGCACTTATTTAGGGAAGATTTGCATTTCAATTGGGTCTCCAAATAAATTTTTTTTAATTTTTTTAAAAATTAAAAAAAATAAACTGGGTCCCCATTCATTCAAGTGCTCATTCTTTTATCCATGTATTGAGCACCATGATGGATTGCTAGACGCTGCAAAAATCTGAAATGAATAAAGCAAGGCTCTTGCTCTCAATAATTACAGAACAATATAACAACAAACATTTCATTAAACATGTTTTATTCTGATCTCTGCATGTTCCATTAGAATGTAAGTTCCATGAAGGCAGGGTCATTCTCTGGCTTTCTCTCTGCCACGTTTGAAACCCTTACAACAGTGCCTGGCACCAGGTCAGTACTCCACAACTAGTGCCAGGGTAAATGAATGAGTGATTGAATGAACAGATGGGTAATACATTGATGATATTGTGCGAGCGTGGAGCAGTGGCATCTCATTAGCAACATTTCCAGAGCAGACGGAGGAAGAATTCAAGGACGAAGCACAGAAAGATCTGGTAGGAGGAAAACCAGAAGGGTGCGCTGTCATAAAAGCCAACAGAGGACAGAACTTCCAAAAGGAAAAATGATTGACTTGCCTTCATCCAAGAATCTTTTTTTTTTTTTTTTTGCGGTACGTGGGCCTCTCACTGTTGCGGCCTCTCCCGTTGCGGAGCACAGGCTCCGGACGCGCAGGCTCAGTGGCCATGGCTCACGGGCCCAGCCGCTCCGTGGCATGTGGGATCCTCCCGGACCGGGGCACGAACCCGCATCCCCTGCATCGGCAGGCGGACTCTCAACCACTGTGCCACCAGGGAAGCCCAAGAATCATTTCTGATCAACCACTTTGGGCCCCAGGGTGGGGACTAGGATGAGACAAGCTAGGAGCCTTGGGTGCAAACTTTAAAGGGACACTCACTCCCAGAATCCTTCAAGTTCAGTGTCAGCACCTGAAAGCCACACTCCCTTAATTGTGTGTCCTCAGTGCCTCACTTGCCTCACCTACGCCCAGTCCTGTTGGGCCCAGCACTGTGCCAGGGGGATAATAGTCATTAAGACACAATCCTTGCTTTCAAGAAACTCAAGCTCTGATGGGCAGACAGACCTAAGGCCATCGATTGTAATGCAGAAGATGAGTTTGGGCAGGAAGAAGCAGAAGAAGCAGGGGAATCAGACAGGGAGCACCTCAGGCAGACCATGGGCTCAGAAAACACAATGGTGCTTGAGCTGAGACGAAGAGACAATCAAAAACTCACAGCGAGAGAGGAAGGAATAGCTTTCCGGGCAAGGGAACAGCATCTACAAAAACTAGGGGGCTTGAAAGTACATAAAGTGACTTGAAATGGTGACATGGGGTAGCGGGAAGCGAAAAACCATTGGTAGTAAGTGAGGTTAGGGATGTAAACTCCCATTATTCATTCTTTCAGGCTGGAACTCCATCTTTATTTTTACAGTTATATTAGTATCTGGGGCAGTTTTCCTTGGAAACGAGGTGCTGCCTAAGGTAATTGGGAGGCCCATCAATCTGTTCGTCCTGCCTGGTCCTGGCCTCCGAGAGAACAGGGGGGAGGCCCCATCTGAGTCTTTGCTGCTCAGTCAGATGTATTTTTATCCCCAGCAGAAAATAACGGCAGTGTGCATTTAATAAAAATATCAAGCCCTGGGAATGATCTAGTGCCAGTGTTGGAGCAACCAGGGACAGAATATGTTTCCAATTGAATTACTACTGTGGTCATAGTTATAAAAAGAGAGAGGGAGGAGGAAAATGTTAGGCTGGTCAGTTTCTCGGGAGCATTTAATCTTGGTTCACTCTAATTTTAATGTTCAAAGACACATGCGCCAACTCTGCCCTTAGGAGTTATTTCAGGGGGACTGGCCAATGCCCACAACTTGCAGTCGACACTGGGTAGCCCTACTCCCTGAAGCTTTCTTTTTTCTCTTCCTTTCTTTCCTCCCTCCCTCCCTCCCTCCTCCCAGTTTCGGCCTCCACTAGTTCTTCTGCTCACAAGCTGATGAGACACAGCGTGAACAGTTACCAGGAGGGTAAATTTAGACTGATGAAACCCAGGGATTTGAGCTCAGAAGCTGGGCTCAGGGAGGAGTGGAGCCAGTGCAGCATCAAGAAAGAGCCTAAGGGCTTCCCTGGTGGCGCAGTGGTTGAGAGTCCGCCTGCCGATGCAGGGGATGCGGGTTCGTGCCCCGGTCCGGGAGGATCCCACATGCCGTGGAACGGCTGGGCCCGTGAGCCATGGCCGCTGAGCCTGCGCGTCCGGAGCCTGTGCTCCGCAACGGGAGAGGCCACAGCAGTGAGAGGCCCGCGTACCGCAAAAAAAAAAAAAAAAAGAAAGAGCCTAAGAGGTACAAACTACCGGTTGTCAAATAAATAAGTCCCAGGGATGTAATAATGTGCAGCACAGGGAATATGGTCAATAATACTATAATAACTTGGTATGGTGTGTTATCTATAAAGGTATGGAATCACTGTGTTGTACACCTGAAATAATATACTATTGTAAGAGAACCATACTTCAATTTAAAATAATAATAATTTTTAAAAAGAGACAGAGCCGATGGGAGTCGTGAGCACAGTATTGTGCTCCCCCATGGCTTCCAGGAAAAAAAGTCTCCATTT
This sequence comes from Lagenorhynchus albirostris, assembly GCF_949774975.1. NCBI lineage: Eukaryota > Metazoa > Chordata > Mammalia > Artiodactyla > Delphinidae > Lagenorhynchus > Lagenorhynchus albirostris. The sequence goes on along the minus strand of NC_083111.1, from coordinate 70,343,011 downwards.
TCTAGGTCGTTATAAACTACTCCTTCCAATCTGATCACAATTTACCTCCACAGCACGGTCTCCGTCTCTTGGTCCCCTCACACCCTTCATCACATTCTTGAGCGAAAAAAATCATCATGATTAGCTGCTTCTTATTAAGGGTCTCCTTTGTGCCTGGCTCCGGTTGAGCAATTACAGAAATGAAGTCACCTCATTCTGAAACTGACATTAAGAAGCAGAAACCATTAGCTATGTGTTACTGGTGAGGAGGCTGCAGCTTGGACAGGGTAAGTCACTAGCTAATAACTGGCAGAACCTGGATTTTGGATTATTCTAGCGCCCGTCCACCCTCTGCTCATTGTCTGACCCCAATCTCCAATCTGAGCTAGTACTTTAGAATGTACATCTACACACCCCTCATATCTTACTATGCTGCCGCTTTCCTTGAAATGCCTTCCCACCCATTTTCCTAGAATTCTCCCCTAAATATCTTATTTTCTGTCCATATCTGTTGTAGCATGTATTACTCTTAGTATTGGTAATAATCACTATTATATATTCAATTTATATTGTATGCTGGGCATTGTTCTAAGTGCTTTGCATGTATTATCTGATTTAATTATCACAACATACTTGTATCATAACAGTATGATACCCATTCTACAGCATGGAAACTGATGCATAGAGAAATTAACTAGCTTGCAGAGCTGGTAAGTAGTAAAACTAGAAAAATAGTTATCATGAATTGAGTTATTACTATGTAACAGGCACTAGACTTAGCACTAAACAGGTATCTCTTCACGTGATCCTCACGGCAGTTGTACAATTAATAAAACCCCATTTTACAGATGAAAAGACTGAGGCTCAGAGAAAGTTTTAAGCAACTTAATCAAGGTCACAGAGCCAGGATGGAAACCCAGGTATGAGAACACGCCAAGCCCTTTGCTCTTACACACAGCACTTTGACTTGCTTCTGTCGCTGTCTTCTCAATGAATCATCACTCCTCTTCACACAGGATCCTGGTACACACTGGGCACACAGTAAATGTTGGATGAGAGGATGAATAAATACAGGGCATCAGCAACGCGTTTCACATATGATTTGTTTAAATGCACTGGGAGGAAAAAGAGCAGAGTAGACATGCTTGTGAAGGACAGAGGACACTCCCAGTGTGTGCAGTTCCTGCCAGCTGGTCTGGGCTGTCATGTCAAATCAGACTCACATGAAGGAAGGCCCTTCCCTCGGACAGATTGGTCGCTGCATGAAGAGAGGCCCAGCCCTGCCCCTCTAACCCCTCTTCACTCTCTGTCCCCTGCCCTCTCTAAGCTGGCCCTCCCTCACTAGGCCTTGACCCCAAGCCTAGGTTGTCTGCTGGCCACCTGACGATAAAGACTGGACCACTGTTTGTTCCTCGCAGCATGCCCTGGAATCCAGCTGTCCTTACTGGCATCCTTCACTGCACCCCCTTCCCTGCTGCTTTGTATCATGCCCAGGGTCAGGAAGCCATAAAGGCTTTCTGGAATAAAACATTAAAGGGCTTAAGATGAAATTTCACTAGGGACTCTTGAGAGCAGAGGGTAGAGTCCCCAGATAAGCCACTGCTTCTTCTTCGCACCTGTTAGTACTTACCTTTCAACTCGACTTGTACAGAAGAGCCTCAGAGCCCAAGAGAGCTGGATTCCAAACCTGCCTCTGTCTCTGCTTAGTCATTAGATTCTGAGCAAGTCATTAATCTCTCTAAGCTTCCATTTCCCCATCAGTAAACTGGATATAACATCCCAAAATTACAACCTGGTTGAACGATCAGAAGATATCATGGGGAAGAGGCAGGAGAACGCACAGTTTATGAGGATGCTCTTTGCAGTAGATGTCGAATCTCAGATCCGCCTCAGGTGACCAGATATCCCAACTGGTCCAAGACTGAGAGATTGTGAGGGTGTGGAATTTTCAGGGTGAAATCTGGGGAATTCCCAGACAAACCAGCAGACGTTGGTTATTCTAGTCACCTACCACACAGGAAAATGGGAATAATAAGTGCTCCTTCCTTACAGGGTGGCCACAGGACTCTATGAAAATGTATGTAAAGTGCATGTTTGATTTCCTTCTGTTCAGCATAGTTCTTCTCTGGGTCTGCCCATTGATCACTGTTATTTTCTAAACCACAGCAGATGATGACTAAAGAAAAATCATGCTGCCCTTGATAATCCTTGAAAGAAGGTCTCCCTCCTGGGACTAGTGGCTGCGTAGGTGACTACTTTGTCCTGAGGATGCTGAGTGGTCCCCAGGAGTCCACTGGAACAGATTTCTGTGATGCTAAATTTAAGCCAACTTCACTCACCTGCTTCATGCCAATCTGGTGCCTTGCAGCTGTTGGCTGGGAGAGGGCCAAAACAGAATACTCATGTAACGAAATGACTCGGGCCTTGAGCTGAGAGAATAGAGCAAGTAAACAGGTCAACTTTTCAAGTTGCTCCCAAGAAGGACGCATGATGACACGGCATCACTTATGGGTAGAGTTCATGTCAAGTCTGCTGACAGTGCATGGTCAACTGGACCAGTGGCTGGCACAGAGAAAACACTCAATAAATACATTTTAAAATACGTGGCTTTGAAATTACTTTGACAACCTCATTTGAAATATTAAGCATTAATCATATTCTTATTTCAAATGTATATGCCTACTGATACCTCTTGTTAACATATTCTTCCTCCGAAATGGAAGAGCACAACCTAGAAAACTTTTACTTTAAAATCATGAAACCTGTTTTCAAATCCCGTGAATGGAATGGAAGCATTCCTCACCTCCACTAACCACCTGTCTTGTATTCGCTTTCTGACGCTGTGTAAGTCACTTACCCTTCTGACCCTCTGTTTCCTTATCTGTAAAGTGGCAACAATAATCTTTGCCCATCTATCTCACTGGGCTGTTGTAGGACTAAAAAATCGTTCAATGCGATAATGTTAAATACATGTCAATTGTACTGGGTATGCCTGTTGGAGCTTTTTATCATTAATCTTGTTCACTGAATAAAATGGACATGAACTTGTAAAAAAAAGTCTCATTCACTGTTCATACCAGTAGCTTCATCAATTGTTCAACTCTTTGACCTTTACTTCTCGTCTCTGTATGTACCTAAAATAAGTCAGAAAAACCATAGTCCAAGGATAGAGCATGGGATTTCTAAATCAACAGAGCTGGGTTCAAATCCAAGGTCCATCACTGATTGGCTACTTCCCTCAGTAGTCTTAGACTCCTCATCTGTAAAATGGAGATTGCAATATCTATCTTACAGAGTTGTGATAAGAATCAAATTAAGTTCTGTGTAAGCCATCCCAATAAAGACTGGTTCACAGCAGAACCAGAATTCAAAACAAGACCCTTGCTGCCCAAACCAGGGATGTGAACTTGAGCAGGGTAACTACTCCAGAACTAATAACATTTCAGGGGCCACATTGCCATTTCCTAAGCAAGTTAGCTAATGCGGCTCTTATGCGGTAGAGCCTTGGTTTTGACCTGGTATTGGATGCATATGTTAACTATCTCTGACATGCTTGGTTTGTGACAAAGCACTAGAATAGATAGAAAGATGGAGCAAGCACAATGGGTGCTGCCACTGAAAATCTTACAATCTACTTGGGAAAGTAAGTACATAGAGACACATCACCAGGGAATAATCCCAAAGAGCTCTGAACAATAGAATGTTAAGGTCTAGAATCTCCTCTGAGGTCAACTTACCAGGTAGAAAAATGGAGATGAACACCTTGCTTTGGTGACTGGGTCCATAGTACAGCCAACATAAGCATGTATGATGAATTGAAAATAAGAATAATAAACATCAGAATAAATAGTAACTACAGTGGCAAGAGTTAATATCTATGGTGTGCCTGCCAAGTGCTAGGCATTGTTTTTAATCATTTTATCAGTCATATTTTCTTTAATCCTCTCAGCAATCTTCATGGATTCTACTTTAAATACACAAAAATTGAATCTCAGAACATTATTCTGAGTAAAAGAACCCTTATATCAAAGAAAACATACAGTATGATTCAATTTATATGAAGCTCTAGAATAGGAAAAACTAATCTATGTGGTTGCTTCTGCTGGGGCATGGGGGTGAGTACAGGGATTGACAGATTTGAGAGAACTTTTTGGGGTCCCAGTAATGTTCTATATCTCATAAGGGGTTTGCATTACATAGTCATATACATTTATCAAAATCATTCATTGTAGACCTGAGATTTGTACATTTTATTGCATTTTTTAAAATGTAAACAGTATTGAACTTTAGACAACAATAAAAATGCTGAAGTATTCAGGGGAAAGTGTTCTGATGTCTGCAACTTACCTTTAATTTTATAAAAAAAATAAGATACACTGGTGAATAGATTGATGACTAGATCAATGGATAAATATGTAATAATGGAAGTAAGTAATATGACTGTGGTAGAATCGTAGTGATTGGTGTATGAGTGCTTTCAACATTTCTGTCCATGTGACCACGTTCATAATAAAATTTAGAGGAAAGAATGTAAATCCACAGATGCAAAGATAAATTCTCATCTTAGTTCTCACAAGGAAACAGAGAGGTTTAAATTGGGTCACAAATGGCTGAAAGGTGTGACTTCATACACCTGGATTGGCAAGGGGATGCAGCAGGAACATTTGCCCTGAGAAAACCAGACCCCTCTCCAACAGAGGAGCAAAGTCTCACCCTTGCTGCGTCACTCCTGAGCTGCGAACCTGCAGCATTAGGGAGTGAAAGTCAAGTGCATGTGATAATGGGCCCTCATGCCCAAGGAGAGGTTGATGTCACCAGAGGCTCATCTCTTGGATCATCGGAGTGACCTGTTGCTGGGCCTGGAAGAGGGAGAGGTAGCCAAGGGCTCCCCAGGCCAGCAAATGAGTAAGCTCAGCCTTGGCAAACAATGACTCCATTCTCCAATGTGATCATATTTAGTCCTCCAGTTAGCTTTTATTTGGTTAGTTATATTCAATAATCCCCTCCGGTCTGGTCTCTGGGTAGCTTTTGTTCACAATGATGTAAACGGCCCTGCTCTTTTCTTAGAACAAGAGCTGCTGGTTCATGGACAAAGCCATGGATATAATATCGGGAGGCCTGGTTATGGAGATAGAGAGATCGATTAGATAGATAGATATAAAACTAGCTCTGGGACCCCATGTGAGTCCCTTAAATTACCTGGGCTCTGGTTTTCTCCAGGCACCCTGGTACTATGTAAATACTGGTCATAGATTCACTATAAACTCCCCATGAGGACCAGATCTCTATCATATTTACGTTCTCAGGGGCTAACCTAGCAGCCAACAATGCTCTCGGTGTGTAAACGTTGGCTGAACTGAAATGAAGGACCAGCCATCTTACACTTGCCCAGTATTGTGACTGCTGAGATTCTGAATCTGGTTTTGTTCTTTCCTGCTACATATGGTAGTCTCTCTACACATCTGATGTTTTCAGAACTATTTTTAATCCTTGCCACAAACTTATAAGGTACCCACCATCACCCTGATTTTATAGTTTGGGAAAACTGGGGCAGAGAGGAGTTTGTCATTGAGCCAGGTCTGAATCCACAGTGACTTAACTTCAGAGCCCATATCCCCTTACTTCTCACGCAATGATGGCTGGTCAAGTCAGCGTGCATGACGGTCTCTCAGCGTTGCATCTCATCCTTTCCTCGTGGAAGACCGTAAGCTGCAGCTTTGTCCACACTTGACCAAGCAAGAAAAACTGTGCAAACGCAGGCAAGGGAACTCTTCTTAGGGAAAGCTCCAAACACCCTTCGCTTCCAGCTGCCACGAAAGAACAAAGAAACAAATAAATCTACTCTTCACTGTGGGCCTGCTGCAAACCGCATCACACTTGTGGGTCACCCCATCGGATGAGGAGTCCCTCCTTGGTGACACGAAAGGGCTGCAAGTCACTCAAAAGTGAGAGCAGAGGGTCCTCAGTACAAGGGGCCTGATTGATCCAGGCGCAGGGAGTACGTACTCTCTGCAGACAGAGACAAAATGGCCGCGGCCATTCATTTTCCCTGACCACGGCCTTTCTCCGCCCCACCAGGGAAAATGGGGTTCTAATCCAGAGCACGGCTACACCTGCCACATTTTGTTTCGATGGCTGTGGCTGCCCTGAGATTACTCTCTGAAGAGGAGATAAAAGAATGTTCCAGCAGGAAGAATGATTCCTAATATCTTTATCCTTGAATGATACCTCTGACTTGCAGGAGAAAGGGAAAATCATGCAGTGACACCAGAAAGTGTATTCTGATCATTACATCTCATTATTCCACAAAAGCCACATGATTTTCATCTCTCCTGCCTGAAGAGACTCGGAGTGAAGTTTCTAGGCAAATGGCGTCCAGCCAGTAGGACCACTTCATCACCCAGATTGTGTCAGATGGCATGCACAGTACATCACATACCTTGTTGCCCCTTTTCCTCACAGTGACCTTCAAACTAGGCATGCACGCTGGATTTACAGATGAGGGAAATGGGGTTTACCTCTGAGTTTAGGAGAGGGTACTGGACTGTAGTTTTGAAGGAAGAACACAATTTCAATAGGCTTTGCATAAGGAGCATGGTGTCATGTAAGGGGACGATGGTACTTAGATCAGTCACTCTGGGTTTGAAATCCACTTACCAATTGTGTGACCTTGGGCAAGTCGCAGAAACTCACTTGCAGCAGTAGTGGGCATGATAATGTCTTTACCCCAGGAGACTGAACTGAATATTAAATAAGCTAATATATGGGACGGTGCTTGATATATTGAAGGCATTCAATAAAAGTCTGGTGACTCTTAATGAAGAAGAGATGGGATACAAGAGAAGGAGAAAGCAAAGCAAAGGAGGTGAAATAGCACTTCACCTGCAGTAGGTTAAGACACCAAGGAGCAGCTGAACGGGGACTGGAATGGCCTGGGGAAGAGTTTGGACTTGACCTGGAAGAGGAAATACGGAGCCATGGCAAGGTCTTGAGCAGAGGAGAGGCACGGCGAAAAGAGAGGTATTTGGAGACTTCCCTGGTATCTGGGACATGATGATACGTTTGACATCATCTTAGTTGCCCAACTGCAGTGAACATTTTTCTTCATTGTCTGATGCTTATAATTCTACGGTAGTTTTTCTCAAAGTAAGGCCAGCCAGCAGCAGAATTCCCTGGGGAGCCTGAGAAAATTATATAGTCCTAGGCCCAGCCCAGACTTAAGAATTCAGATACTCTTGGAGATAACGCCCAGGAATTCACATGCTTACAAATGCCCCGATGGTTCTGACTCACGCTGATGTCTGAAAGCCATTCATCTAAAACAAGGGGTTTCAAACTTGAGTAAAGAAGAGTCCTCATCAGAGCCAGTTATACTATCATCACCAGGGCACTGGGTTTCCAAGGGCCATTCATAGTATAATAATAAACCAAAGACAGTTGTAGCCCTCTTTTAAATTGCCAGACACCTAAAAATAAAGTCAGCAAGGATTGTGAGTTCAAGCCTCAGAAAAGTGGCCAAAGGAGGAATTACAATTAGTAACTGACCCCCTGTTACGGGGAAGGACTTTTTTTAGGCCTGTAGCTCCTGCCAATTCAGTGGCCTAAGATACAGCCCAACTGAAGTGCTGCTTACACTACTGGCTAAACAGAGTCCTAGAAAGTGACTGTGACTCTTGCCAGCTCTGAGACTTGAAGCAGGGCTGCAGAGCCGGTGGAGAGAAGTGGGAAGAGATTCAAGTCAGGTCAATAGCATTGACTCAGCACCTCGCACGAGGTAGACATTCCAGGTAACTTGGTGGACACTCAGGTGAGAGCACGGAGGCCTGCCCTCAGGGGACTGCAATCCGGGGTAGTATAAAACCCAAGAATGTGATACTATAGTAAAAAAAAAAAAAAAAAAAAAAGATTAGGGGAACAGAGAAAAATAAGAGGTTGATTTTAAATAGGTTAGGAAGGAAAGGTTCTTGGAGGGGCCTGACGATTGAGCAGGGTCTGAATAGCATGAGTGGGATTGCAACAGGCAGAGATGAGGTTGAGCACATACAGGCAGAGAAAAGGCTACATGCAAAGAAGTAGTCAGGAAACTAAGCAGTGCTGAAGATTCTGATATAATGGAGGTGTTGGTTTCTTTCCCAGAAATAAAGGGGCAAGAGCTTAGAAAGAGAGATTGGGGGCAATTCATGAATGCCTTGAATGTCAGACGAAGACGTGGGAACATTAATTTGTAGGCAACATGAAGAACTCTATTAAAATAACCTTGGTGACAAGATGGAGAGTAATTTACAGTCAGAAGATGTAGAAGAATTTATCAATCTTCCTTATAGATCGGGTATGTGTATATCCCCTTACAGGCTGTGGTCCAGGAGAGAAGGACTGTATTCTTAGAACATCTGTTTCTTCTTCTAAGCTTTACAGCACTGGGGAGACAGAAGGCACTAAGCTAATGTTTGTCAAATTGGTCTGGAGGCAGGCAGATGAGTTTAGGGCTACCATAGTTCTCTAGGCAGCAGAGATCATGAAAGTCTTTCTTCGGGCAGTGTCAGGGGGCAAAGAGATAAGAGAGGAGAGAATCCACATTTTTCCTTTTCTTGGTTTACAGCATTAAATGACTTTCCTAGCCTAGCTCAAAGGTTATTTGATATATTGATTGCAAACACTCTGATTTCTATCCTCCTTGTGTCTATACCACTTGTAACGTGAAGTCTATACTTCTAACCCCCAAATATGGACTAGCCTTATACACTGCTCTATAAAATAGAATATGGAGGAAGTGGACCAGTTCTGAGCCTAGACTTCAAGAGGCCTTGAGCAATTCTGCCGTCCTTTGGAAACATGCCTCCACTGTGAACAGAAGCCCAGGGTAACCTGTTGAAGAATGGGAGACATCCCATCGGATGGCATCTTATACCAGCCCTTCCCCAGCTGACACACTAGCTAGCATCTGATGCATGAGAATAGACAAGACCTGCCAAGCCCACTCAGATTCGCAGAACTGTCCAGCTGACCCATAGACTCAAAACTGGGTGAAATTAAAGGAGAAAAAAGAGCCATTACAATAAATGCAATGCATTATCCCTAAGTATTTAGATGTTGAACTAGGAAAATGTACTATGAAAGATGTTATTGGGCCAACTGATAAAATTTGAAAGTAGACTGAAAATGATTCAGAAAAAATAATATGAGAGAGGAAGGGGGAAAAAAGAGAAGAATAATGCAGACATAGCAAAATATTTTAAAAATTGGCAAATCTGAATTAAAGGTATATGGGAGTTCCTTGACTCTTCAAGCAAATTTTCTGTAAGTTTAAAATTATATAAAAATAACAGTGTACACAAAAGGTATAATTTTCAATACTTTAAAATTAACCAAATGACTAGGAATAACATAAATAAAATAAATATTTTAAAAGTCTCCCCAAAATAATAATAATAATAAGTGGTTGGAGTTTTTTAAGTGTGAACTTTGTGGTGGTTGGTAGGCAGCAATAGTTAACTGACACAGGGATCCCCTAGATGAGAGTTTCTCATGATCAAGGAAGCCAGACCCTCTCCAGTGATACACTGTAAACCAGGTTATGAAAAGAAAAAGGAGAATTTTTGAGCATCTAGCTGAAGAGGATTTGTTAAATAACTTTTTTTTTATTCTTTCAACAGGTATGTTGACCATCAACCATGTGGTTGGTAGGCACTTAGTACTTAATTAAGTACGAGTACTCAGTCAGTGGTGACCAAGACAGGTCCCACCCATGCAGAAGTTTTGGGTGTGGTCCCTTTACAATTTACAAAGCACTTTCATAGTCACTAGTTCATTTGATTTCCACAACTTCTAGAGGAAGGCATTCTCGGTAGCCCCCATTTACAAAGCAAATGGAAGGCTCAGGAAGGTCAACTAACTTTTTTAAATGATGCAACCAGTTAGTAAGTCTGCATGTCCCACTGGGCTGGGAGTTCATTGTGGGATGAGAAGACAGCCTATGGTTGTCCCAACTCCTGGGATCAGAGCAGTAGATCCTATAATTAGATTGTAAAGGAACCAATACAAGGACTAGGCTTCAAACCCACAGCTCTGACTCCAAAGCATTCCTCTTGCTCTATAATATCAGCTGTGCCTCCCAAAGACGGCTCTGGATCTTCCCTACCCAAGTCAAAGTCAGAGAAAGGAAAGGAATTCATAATCCTCATGTTGCCAGCTCCCAGCTATAGTGTTGCATGCAGTGAGGGTGTCTGCTCAATGAAACTACAAAAGTTTAGGGATTCAAGCAGGGCAGGATCCAAGTGTTCAGATATTTCCTCTCCCTGTACCTCTCAGCTCTGCTCTCCTCTGTCTCGTCTTCCTTATCAGGTGGACTGTCTCAGCACGATGGGTAAAATGGATCCTGGCAACCCCAGACTTGGAAGAGCTTTTAAGTTCAAGATCTAGGAGACATTTTCTCTCTAAATGTCCATGTAAATTCTTGACATTGGACTTGCCCAGCTTAGGTTATCTGCCAAACCCTGAACTAAGTATTGTGTCCAGGAGAATGGAGTCCTCTGATTGGCTACCTTTCTGTTCAGGGTGAACAAAGAGAATAAATGTCCATCAGAGTTACCAACAAATATTTTTGAAAGAAAGAAAGAATGAATGAATGAATCTTGGATGATTCTATAATGATTCTATAATGAATCTATAATGATTCAAATATATATCTCCACTGCTAAGAGACAAGCCAACATTTTTTTCATACATTCCAAGAGCTGAGTGTCCTCTAACCAATGACCCTTCCTGGGAAGCAAGATATGGCCTGCAATTCTAGAGGCATCTGTACCCTGAGCATATAATTAAGTCAGAGGCAAGTACAGCTGGTGAAAGTAGGAAGGCATGCATAAACTTTTCAATCTAGGAATGTTGGTGAACCCTGTCATTACATACCCCACATGCTAATCTAGCCCACCCGGACTCCATAAACTCTGTGACTCTAACTGTTCTCCAGCTGAAAATGCATGAGTCCTCTTCTGGACTGTGGCTTCCCTCCTCCCTCCCTTCATTGAACACCTTTTGAAATCATCATCAAATTGAAGATTTACCAGTCGTTGGGGAAGGGGTTGATCTAGGTGATAACTAAAGGTAAAATGTTAGCATTGGGAGTGGGGGGAAGAGTAAGTTTTAAATAGAAAAACTCTATTCCACATATTCACTGTGTGATCTTTAGCAGATTACTGAACCTCTCTGAGCCCCCATGTCAGTAACAAAATCTGCCTCCTATGGTCACTGTCATTAGGAATACAGCAGGCCTTGCCTGGAACATGACAAGTGTTTGATCAATGTCGGTCCTCCCCTTCTTTATAGCTATGAGATGCTCTGAGTTTGCTAATCAAAGAGAGTTAAAACAAAACCAATAAACCAAAAACTCAAAAGAAAAACATGAAAAGAATATCTTTTAGAAATGGTCATCTTAAAGCAAAAGCAAATGACATACCTAATTGTCTAGACTACTTATTTACCTGCTAGGTGTGGAGATGCAGTTTTGGGTAAGCACAGACAGGCTCTAGGCTCAAGGAGCTTAAAGTCTAGTGGGTATGATTGTGATCCAATAAGGGATACCATTAATTTGAAAGTATAATTGCACTTCAGCTAATGAACATTACACTTAAACTCTTGCATTGTTATTGAAATTCTGGACATTTGATTCTATTTCTCCAGATAAATTATAAGCTAAGCTAAGGAAATTTTTTTTATACTTTCCACATTGGAAAATAAGTGCAAATATTTTTAAGTGATTTGAAAAGAGAAGTGGGGATGAGAAAGGAAGTGTTCTTTCCGTTTTTCCTTTGATTAACAATTTTCCTGTGACTAAATGCTTAAAATAAGGATGGCCAAGATCTGGGATTCTTTTTTAGCATAGCCACCACATCACAGTGCCCATTTAAACAAACCACAGCACTTTATCATGCCTGCTTTTCCATCTGTAAAATAGACATTGTAGTACTTTCCCATCTACATCTCATTGTGAATGCTTGTGACCCATTTGAAAACAGGGGTCTTATTTTATTCATTGTGTTCTCTGCATTGAGCAATTTTTGGCGCACTGTATAGAGTCAGCGCATGACCATGGCATAAACAACACACATTTCTTGTTTCTCTTGAGCCGGCAGGTTGGATGTGCTGTTCTGATGTAGTCTGTGCTCAGCTCCTCTGGACCGGACTCCCACAGGCATCACTAATCAGCTAGTGGGTCAATGGGGGCCAGGGGCTGTCTGGTCCAGGAAGCCCTCTGTTGGGATCACTGTGTTTTGCCCTTAGAGACGATGGGATCCTCTGAGAAACAGAGGGTTAGCAGGGCAGCTTTAAACTTATTTAAAAGCACTAAGAGCCATCCTGGGAAAGGTACTCCATCAGACAGGTCCACATGAGCACAAAGACAAACGATAAGAAAATGGATGTTCTGACTCCACATTCCTTTATGTTCTGCTGGAGGAAAGAGACAGCCTTTCTAGAGGGCGACTTGGTGATCTATGTCAGAACGCAGCCTGGCTGCTCATTTGAGCTTCTGGTTGAAAAGTTTGGAGAAAGACTAGGCGGAGAGTGGCGGAGGTGGGGAGAGAAAGGAGGAGGAGAGGCGTGGGAGAAGGGATGGGGGCGTAGGCAGTGTGGGAGGTAGAAAAGTGAGAAGGCATCCTGCATTCTAATGTCCCCCCCATGCCTCCATCCTGAGCTCTTCCAAAGACACTTGACACCCTACAACTGAGCCATGAGTCTCTCCTCACTTCCTGGAGAGAAGAAAAATGTGGGCAATTAAACACTTAGGTAGGAATCCAGGTGGGGCAAACACAGGCTGACTCCAGGTCATCTCCAGCGGATGGGGGTAGAGGGCAAACTCTGTGGTAAAGCCCCAACCCTCCTGGCAAGGAAAACAGTTATTGAAACTTGCTGAGCACTGAGTATCAAGGACAGGTCATCCTGAAACCATGAAGTGGGTGCATAATGTAACTGGATTTCTTAGCTTCCCATCTCTGAAATCTCTGCAGGGAGAAAATAAATAAATAAATAATTGCCTCTTTTTTTTTTTTTTTTTTTTTTTCCCTCCCTTATCTGTTCCTGTGTCTGGCTGCTGGGGTTAGTAGCAAGCTCTCCAGAGTCTGGTATGTGTTCTCCATTGTGTTCTTTCTGTGAAGAAAATTACAACGTGAAAAGGAAAGGGGGCAGAGAGGAACATTACATTCTAAACAGTCTCAGGGAGATAATTGTAAAGTCTGCTTTGCTCCCTCTTTCCTCCCCCTCCCTCCTCGGCTTCTCTGAATTTCTTCCGCCTCTAGAATCTGGTGAAGGACCCGCTGTAGAAACTGCAGCTGCAGGTGGACCAGACAAGCTTTAGCTGGTGCTTCCCCGTGATGTGACGTGCCAACTGTCCCTCCTCATATTCCTGGAGCAGCACGGTACCCACCCCTTGCTGCCCTCAGAGGACCATTTAGAAGGTTGTATTTAGGGAAAGATGGGCTGTTTTGCTTATGTTCTTTTTCTCGGTGGTTTGGGTTATTCCTTTAGTTCTCTGTCTGCTTGGCCATGATTCAGTTCAGGTGGGTTCAGGAATTATTGTGTAACTACTTCATTGTTCTGGGCATTTCCAAGTACACAGTATCTATCATATACTGATTCTTTTCTGTGTGTTCAAAAGCACGTCAAGCATCTACGTCCCTGCTTTCATTTAATCCCCACAGCCATCCTGAAAGGTCAATTGTGTTCTAATTTCCAATGTAGGGATGAGATGTTGGGTCTCAATGAATTCAAGTCGTTTGTCCAAGTTCACAGGTGAATAAGTGGTATAGCCAAGATTTGAACCTAGTTCTGTCTGATTCCCGACGTCTACGTTACCACGTGCCTGTCCTCACATCCCCAGATTGATCAAAGACGGTCCCAGTCCTCCACATTCTTAAAGTCATAAGAAAAAGAAGGCAGACACCTTAAATGAAGGTGGTTCAAGGGGCAGCAACGTGATCCATTTCTTCCCAATGAGATGCAAGCAGAAGAGGTTTCCAAGGGAGCGAAGGACCTCCCCAGGGTCACCTAACTGTAGATTGAGGTTAGAGGAAGCAAACCATAGAGTTTCTTCTAGCACAGAGATTTAAGGAATTGTGATTACCAGGTCACTTAGAAGATGCTTGAAATCGTGCTTAAAGTGGTCATTCTCCCTGCCCTCCTGAACACAGTGTGGAAGAAAATGCCTCAAACAAAAAACAAAAATAAAACAAACCCAAAAAGAACAATCTTGGTTTTCTTTTTTTTTTTTTTTTAATCTGAGCACTGGGTTTGTTGGGTCTGTATGTCCCCATTTCAAGGATGAGGAAACTGAGGCTCAGAGATACTGAGTCACCCAGCAGCACCAACATCACTTACCAAGGGACTCGTGGGAAATGCACATTTTTGAGCTCCACCCCAGGACCACTGAATTAGAAACTCTGGTGTTGGGGCCCAGCATTCCAGATTTTAACAAGTCCTCCTGGTGATTCTGATGCAGCTAAAGATTAAGAACCACTGCTTTACAGTGGTTTGTAGCTAATAACAAAATCCAGTTGTGTAACCCTACATTTTAAAATGTCGCTGCTTTAAACTACAGATGTTCTGAATGCAGCTTAATTTTGACCTTGGAGAAATCAGTTGCAAGAGTAAGATGCCAGCAAACTTTCAGAAATCTAATCAGCTATGCAGCTGGTGATATGCTAGCATTTGGCGTCTGGCACGGAAGAGCAGGCTGCTGCATGAAGTACAAAGGTGTGGTTAGGAGAGGGTTTCTCAAGTTCTCATCCCTTCTTTTTTGTTTGTTTGATTGTTTGAGAAACACAACTTCTTTGCCTTTTTTTTTTAACATCTTTATTGGAGTATAATTTCTTTACAATGGTGTGTTAGTTTCTGCTGTATAACAAAGTGAATCAGCTATACATATACATATATCCCCATATCTCCTCCCTCTTGCGTCTCCCTCCCACCCTCCCTATCCCACCCCGCTAGGTGGTCACAAAGCACCGAGCTGATCTCCCTGTGCTGTGCGGCTGCTTCCCACTAGCTATCTGTTTTACATTTGGTCATATATATAAGTCCATGCCACTCTCTCACTTCGTCCCAGCTTACCCTTCCCCCTCCCCGAGTCCTCAAGTCCATTCTCTACGTCTGCATCTTTATTCCTGTCCTGCCCCTAGGTTCTTCAGAACCATTTTTTTTTTAGCTTCCATATATATGTGTTAGCATATGGTATTTGTTTTTCTCTTTCTGACTTACTTCACTCTATATGACAGTCTCTAGGTCCATCCACCTCACTACAAATAACTCAATTTCGTTTCTCTTTATGGCTGAGTAATATTCCATTGTATATATGTGCCACATCTTCTTTATCCATTCATCTGTCGACGGACACTTAGGTTGCTTCCATGTCCTGGCAATTGTAAATAGAGGTGCAATGAACATTTTGGTACATGACTCTTTTTGAGTTATGGTTTTCTCAGGGTATATGCCCAGTAGTGGGATTGCTGGGTCGTACGGTAATTCTATTTTTAGTTTTTTAGGGAACCTCCATACTGTTCGCCATAGTGGCTGCATCAATTTACTTTCCCACCAACAATGCAAGAGGGTTCCCTTTTCTCCACACCCTCTCCAACATTTATTGTTTGTAGATTTTTTGGTGATGGCCTTTCTGACTGGTGTGAGGTGATACCTCATTGTAGTTTTGATTTCCATTTCTCTAATGATTAGTGATGTTGAGCATCCTTTCATGTGCTTGTTGGCAATCTGTATATCTTCTTTGGAGAAATGTCTGTATGCTCATTTGGGGCTGAACTAAGTGAGGTTCTTCCCAGCCATCAATGTATAATAAGCCTTGTTAGAGGTGTTCTCTTTCAAGGGCCTCGTACTGAGGAGAAACCACACCAGAGGTGAAGTGACTTGCCCAAGGTCACCCAGCTGCAGAATGAGGTTGGAGAGGCAATCCATGCAGTCCCTTTTAACACCAATAATGAGTCTGACTGCCAAGTGGTTTTAGCAGATGCTGAAACACTGC
Organism: Lagenorhynchus albirostris; assembly: GCF_949774975.1. NCBI lineage: Eukaryota > Metazoa > Chordata > Mammalia > Artiodactyla > Delphinidae > Lagenorhynchus > Lagenorhynchus albirostris. The sequence continues at coordinate 70,327,008 of NC_083111.1, read as the reverse complement.
GCTCAGAATGATTACTCATTCTGCCTCCCTGCAAGGATTGTCACACAGCTCAGAAGAAAATGCCGTCGAAAATCAAAGAACCACCTTCGAGAGGGTTTCTTTGCCTCCTATTTTTAAAGCTTTGGGTTTGTTGCTTTTTTAATGTTTTCAAGATTTTTCAGTGGTAAAGTGATAAAGTGGTATTATAAAAGGACTTACAAAATCCCTGCAGAGCAAACAGAAACTGAGCAATGTTCAGTTTCATAGCAATCAGAAACTGAGCAACGTTCAGTTAGTCGAGAGTGGAAGGAGTTAGTTGCAGCCTCATTGCTCTCTGTCCTTCTGCATCTGCATTTGCTGGTCGCACTGACACCCCTCTCACCCCAGCTTCACCTTCCTCTCCACTCTATCCGCCTTTCTGCTCCACTTCACTGCAATTTCTCTGCAGCAACTACCAGCGATCTGCTACTCCAACCATTCACTGGTTTTGAATCCTTCCCCTGTGTTTCCTCTGCCTTTCTCATCCTTCCGACTCTATCTCCTCCTAGAATCCGTATCCTCTGCCTGACTCCCAAATGCTGGTGACCTCCAAACCCTTCAGGTTTCAGTCCACACTCTTCTGGGCTGGTCCATCTGCACATACCAATATCTCAAATATATATCAGTCATGCGCTGGCTTCTTTTCTCGACCTCAGACTGCAATATCCAACTCTTTGCAGGACTTCTTTTTTTTTTTTTTGCGGTATGCCAGCCTCTCACTGTTATGGCCTCTCCCGTTGCGGAGCACAGGCTCCGGATGCGCAGGCTCAGCGGCCATGGCTCACGGGCCCAGCCGCTCCGCGGCACATGGGATCTTCCCGGACCGGGGCACGAACCCGTGTGCCCTGCATCGGCAGGCGGACTCTCAACCACTGTGCCACCAGGGAAGTCCCTGCAGGACTTCTAAGTATTTCAAACTCCACATGGTCCAAACTGGACTCATCTTCACCTCTCCAAAAGCTGCTCCTTCCATGTTCCAAGACTACACGTACCACATTGTTAAATGTCCAGTTACTCAAGCCAGGAACTAGGGAGCCATTGTTAATCCTTACCGATTCTCATAAGCATCACCTCCGTAACATACACACACAGCACAAACATATACACACAAACCAGACACATGCTTTCTCTCTTACACATATGTGCACACATGTATACATACACACACATAAAAAACATACACATGCATCATTCATGCACACACAGGCACAACCACCCATATGCTTTCTCTCCTACACACACATACACATGCACACACTTGAACCCACACACACATATAAGAACCCACACACACATAAACCCCATATGCAGTCAAAGGCCAAATCCTGTCACTTTTGCCTCTGTATCCCCCCCACCTCTCCAACCCTGCTACCATTGCCCTTGAGCTGAGACCCACGTCATTGCTTACCTGACTCCTGGGAGAGTTTCTTGACTGTTTTCCCTCCTTCCTTTGAATCCAATCTCCATATGACAGCCAGAGGCACGTCTCTGAAATGGAAATCAACCATAATTCTCCCACTTTGTGCATTTCCACGTCACCTATTGCCTGTAGAATAAGGTTAAGCGCTTACTCATGGCCATTGCAATCCTCCCTGACCTGACTCTGAAGTCCCTTCATCAATTTCCACAAGAAATCATCCACCAATGAGCACCTGGATACCCTCAATTACTTCACTGAATTCAGGCACAATTCATGTCAATAGAAAACTAGTAATTAAAGAGAAAACCTTTGGTGGAAATGCGATCTATGAAAGAGAGATTTGGAACACATCATTTCGTCATACCAAACTATCCTACCCTCCAATGCCGTAACATTTAACTAAATTGAATGACATCAGTGAGAGAGGGTATGCGACCATAATAAAGAATTGGGAAATTCTTTATGCGTTGACATGGACATAACAGTAATTTATTTAACCAGCCCCCTACTACTGAAACTAAAGGTAGTTACCAATCTTTCCAATCAATATTATTAGAATATCGGTGTGTCTGTCTCCAGGAGAAGGGATTAAAAGAAGGGGGAGCATAAAACTGGGAAGACCAGTTACAAAGCAATAGACCAGCTAAGAGACCAGCTGGTGGCAACGGAGATGGAGACGAGAGATATTTAAGGACCTAGAGGCCTTGGCCTTATGAAATTTAATGTTAGGGAAGAGACACAATAATAAGGCGTTCATCTGGAGGCGTTCATTTTGTCCACCTGCTATACCCTTGAGGGTGTGTCAAGCCCGGCAGATTCAGTGTGGAATAAACATGCAGCCAGTCCCCACCCTTATGGACTTTTTAGTCTAAAGAAGAAAGATAAGGGAGTATTTCAAGAGGAGCTAACCCAGTCTGGTGTATGGGGTGGGGATGGGGGCTGGTCAGTAAGAAGACGCACTAAGCAAGTGGTTCCAGAGGTAGGGAAATGACCGACTCCATGGTTCTCTAAGTGTGGTCCTGAGCAGCTGCAACAGCACCACCCGGGAACTGGTTAGAAGTGCACAGTCTCAGACCCCACCCCCGACCTCGTGAATGAGAAACTCTGGAGCTGGGCAGAGCCCACAGTCTGGGTGTAACAAGTCCTCAGGGCCATCCTTACATCGTTAGTTTGGGAACCACTGCCTAGAAACCCAAAAGATGCAGGACCATCTTTCCTTGGCTGGTGACAGTCTAGAAAGGCTTAGGACAGGAAGTGGCCTTTGAGCCAGGTCTTCAACGGAGAGTGAGAGTTCTCCAGGAGGACACGCAGACCTGGCAAGGAACATTCCAGGAATTCCAGGTGTTTGCATTTCTGAGCCAGCTTACAGTATCACCACCTTCGTATTCTCTAAATGAATTTAGAACGAAATCAGGGGAAATGACTTATGCACAGTTATTCATTGCATTTTGCAAAGAATTTAAACACTCATCAACAGATGACTTCTTGAATATACTCTGAGTCATACATATACATGAGTTCTATCTCCCCGTTTAGAAAAAGAAAGGGCTGTATCTACTAGTGTGGGGCTGAACTTCAGAATACAGTAGTGAGTACAAAAAGGAAGCTGCAAAGTCATGTGTATATCATCCTACTTTTGTGTGAAAAAATATAAATGTGTATGTGCTCAGAATACTGCAGAGACACAAGAAACGGGAAATGGGCTCTCAGGTGGAGAATGTAAGGTGGAGGACAGGAGTGGGAGGGAGATTCTCACTGGATACCACTTTGCACCTTTCTATTTTTGATCTATCTGCGTAGATTACCAATTCAAAGAAATGGACAAGGTATCTCCTTTCAGACATGAACAAGTAATGGAGAAGGAGACGTCTTTTCCGAGGGCCCCCCAGCTCCCAAGAACCGTCCTCCTACCAGTCTCACCCCTCTAACACCTCCTGGGGAATTTCACAGATTGGGGTGTGACAGGGAGTGGTGTTCAGTGTTATAATTACTGCTTTCAGTACCTATTTTTTTCTAACAGGATGTGCCGACTGGGGCCAAAACCCTGTGCCAAAGTAACAGCGAAGTTGCTGTTCGCGGTAGTCCGTCTGAGTTCCCGGTATTTGGGAAATGGTCACTGAATAGCACCGGCTGGGGTGCAAGAGTTGAGGGGAGGACCCCAAGAACCACTGTGGTGGGAAGGGGGGGTCCACGGGGGCTCCATTCAGAAAAAGAACAATTGGTGGTTTCAGGCAGCTGAGGTGAGGGTAGGCGGGAAATGAGACGGCCTATTAGGGAGAAAACACTGACCCTTGCCTCTATCCAAAAAAGGAAAAAAAAAACGTGGTCTTTAGTGCACAGTGCGTCTTCCTTTAGCAGCTATTTAGCACTCTCAAAAAAAAAAAGGTTATCTCACCATCTCTTGTCTGCCTCAACTTCCTCACTTCCCTGGAAGGAGAAGGAAGTCAGCTTTATCAGGTGCCCAGCATACACCCAGTTTATTTTAGGACCCTTTCTGGCTACCACAGTTAATCTTCTCCAAGCCCCTTCCAGGAGAACACTCCCCTTTGCAGATACGGAAACTGAAGTTTAGAAGAGCAGCTTGACTTGCCCAAAGTTGCAAGGGTGGAGCCATGATCAGAATCCAGTTCCGACGCCACAGTCTCTGCTACACTGACTCTATGCTACCCTGAGCTACGGAAAGACCCCTTCTCAGGCTTGGAAATCACTCATCCTTGAGCTACATGGGCCCAGACTTAGACCCCCGGATTTGAAAACCACAACTGAAAGCAGCAGAGAGCACAGTAATATTTGCAAGAAGACAAAAGAATTCACCCAAGTAATCTTGTTTAAGACAGGGAAAGGATTCCTAGGATTTATCTGCTTGGGTAACCACGGTTTGTATTTGCTTCTGTAAAAATACCGGTTTATCAAGTCAATGGACTTGATGGCAATCTCCCTCCCGTCCATCATAAGAGTTTTCTGTTTGCGCGTTGCCCAGCAGCCAGGTCTACACAACTCCCCAACTGCATGAGCTCTGTCAAGATAAAAGCTGGTTTGGAAGGGATGTGACCTTCTCTAGGGTTTAAAAAAAATCTTGCAGACGGCTTTACACTAAAAGTCACCTTGACTCCAATAAGATAAGGAGTTTCTGGGATTCGTTCGTTGAATCATCCAGCAAGATTCACTGAGGACCTACTACCTGCCAAGGATACCAGGACGACAAAGAGATAGTTCCAGTCTTTACAGTCTTTTACAGTTTAGACACTGAGAGACAAAGTCTGAAAGAGATGCCTCAACAAACGCTAGAGGGTAGGTGCGCTAGAGTTGGTCTCCTGAACAACTGAATTTTCATATAGGTCCCATCAGGCCTGCTTGCTGTCTTTCTTTATCTAAAGGTAGCCCTGAAATCCTTTCTCAAACTTTCTCAAGTATTCTCTTTGGAAAGAATAATTATATTAGGTGTCTGATCCATTCCAGGGAATTTAATCACGATGATCTTAACCAATTGCCGGCTCTTGAAAGACGGGAAATGTGACCATTAACTCCTGTTTACCCAAAAGTCAGGGGATGGAATAGTCTCATTAATTTAATAGTCTGGTGAATTTAAAAAGACTAGAGATAACAAAAGATGGATTTCTAGATTTCCAGAATACAATAAAATGTAATACATTTAACTTCATATGAAATAAGAATGCTTTACAGCTTAGAGAGGACTCTGAAGAACACTGCCAAAGATGATACAACAACGCCATGAGGGAAATAACAGGATTATCTGCATTAGAGATAGAAAAGCTTGGAGAGATTTAATTATGTTTCCCAGATCACCCAGCAAATAGGAAGCAGAACTAGAATCTGAGCTGTGTCTCTTAACTCCTCACTCAGTGAGCAATGTCCTGCCCCACATTTTTGATCACTCTTCCTTTCCACCCAAGGCAAGCATTGCCAACATGGATGGACAAACTGAACTTAAAGACAATGAGCAAACCATACAGAAGTGCAGTTAGTCATCTGTCTTAGTATAGAGTAAATGTGGAATTTATTATGGAATACAGATGGTTTATAAGCTCCTTGAATGCAAGGGCCATGTCCTGTTGACATTTGTATGCCTAGAGCTCAGCACAGAGTGAATGTTTGTTGAATTCGACAACTAACGTGTTACTATTCTATTTGGATAACAAAGTGTTTGGGGGGAGTCCTGAGCTATGAGTCAACTTTCTTCCAATTACTCTATCAAGTCAGATCAAATCAAGAGCTCATACTTGGGCTGAAAATATTCCTGAACAGAATCCTTTGCAACCTTTCACCTAACAACATCATCAGGTGCTGTCAGGAGCTGTCTCCTTGAGAGCAATAAAAGAAGCACTAAATGACATCAGGCTGATGAAATCAGAGCCTCGTCTAGATCAGCCATTGGGTACCAAACCAAGGATGGATGTCCTTAAGAGAACCAGAGGATCAGACTAGAGTTATCCCCAGCCTCCTGTAGATGCCCTCAGTCATGGAGGCCTGGCAAAGCTCCCATGAGGCCAAATGACAAGACTACATTTTCAGAGATGACCAGTTACCCGTCCTTGCTGTTGCCCACTGACCACTGCTCATGCCTGTTGCCCACAGCCCAGATAGGTCAACGCAGATGGGAATGAATGGCCAAAGGCTTGGGTTTCAGACGGTTGTGGTTATAAAATCTTGATTTTGCTAGCTGTGTGACCTTGGGCAAGTTGATTAGCCTCCTTCAGCCTTAAATTCCTCTTTTGTAAAATGAATGGGCACAAAGATTACATGAGATAACGTGTGTAGAGCATCCAACACATAGTAATGGAGCTGAATCTCATATGACAAATAGAAGTTACATATAGCTCACATTACCCTTGAGACTCCCTTAAATTGCCCAGAAAGGGCCATATACATTTTCTTTTATATTTAATCTGCCACAATAATATAAACATATAAATATATGATGCATACAGTAGTCAGTATGTATGTAAAATATATGCAGATATATAATTTTACAGTATTATAATTATATACAAAAGAGTATGTAGCTGAATTTGCATGGGTTAAATAGACATATGGGAAAACTCCACCCTAAATAGAAGCTGAGCATTTATGATAATACTGTCCTGGGGGTAGTAGAAGCAAAGAAACATAAAACTCCTAATAATAATGAATTAAGCGTATTCCCTAATCAGGGTTCTCGTCTAAGCACTGTTTCATTTGTCTTCATTTGATCTTCACAACAGTCCTACAATGTAGTTTCTATTAGTATCCCCATTATTAAGATGAGGAAACTAAAGAACAGAGAAGTTAAGTAACTTAAATAAGTCAACATATAGTCTGGCCCACAAGGGAGATTGTGACCTAGTTAAATAGATGAACTAAAACTGAAATCAATACTCTCAGTACATAAATACTTACAGGATGACAGCCTGGAAGGATAAAAATGAAGGACAAAGGAGTGATACACATGGCGCTTCATAAACTTAGGGTCTCAAAGCTGGAAGGGCCCTGAATACATCTGTTCATGTAAGGGAAGGAGGGTTCACTGCGGGGTCAGCAGTTCAGAAAGGACATTCTGAAGGTGAGACCTAAGCTGTGCCTTAAAGGATGGTGTTTCCTAATCAGGCAATAAGAAAGTGGAAGCAAGAGTACGTATGTTGATCATGGGGTGAAAAATTGGAGGCAGGCACATGACATCTTGTTTAGTGGATATATATAGAAAAGCCTAGTTGTAGCTATGATGGGAAAGGATAGAGGTGATGTGAAAAATGGACCAAGGTCATATTATGTTGGTCTCTGGGGTAACACTCCAAGGAATTTGACTGTGGGCCTTAGGGAGCCACTGAAGACTCCTGAACTATGGAACAAGAAGATAAAAAGGATATTTGGGGAAAATCAATTCTACTCCTAACCTAACATGTTTGGGCCATCAAACTCGATGGGCTGCCCCTCCAAAAGACACAGCTAAAAACAGTTCCGCAGAGGTCATTTTTACTCAGCAAGCACATAACTAAACAAATATGTCTTCTTTCAGGATGAATCTGGACTTTCCGAGCCCTTGGGGGACATCTTCATACACAACCCACGGGGCCGCTGCTGAATGTCCTTTGTACCCTAATGACAAAGCCATTCCTGGCACTTTACAGTGATGTTTTCTTTTTAACGTGCCTGGTAAATTAAGTCTCCTGGAAAACACCTTCCCTGAACCTTCTCCCCCTACACTTAATTCTTTACATTTTCACCGCTTCCCCAATTTGAAGTTATATGTATACTTGGAAGATTGTTGGCAGTGATGTAAACCTTGTCTACAGAGACATCCTGACTTCTGGTGCCTAGAGATTTCGTAGTAAAATAAAGTGTTTTGTCCCCAATGTCTTCTTAGTCTACTCATCCCACTTTTAAAACGATCCGCTGATTTAGACAAGTTTATTTTGCAAAGCTAGGAACACAAAAATTTAATCAAATGGAGCTCCATTCATTTTAAAGAAATTGAAGGTAACTCAGCGTTAAAATAGCTCCTGTGTTGTATGGCAGTGCCTAGTGGCAAAGTGTGATGTTATAATCGGCCCTGTTTATTTGAGAAGAAAAAATGTAAATCCTTTGGCCTGGAATTTCAGGTTCTTTACGTCTGATTGCAGCCAACAAGTCAAGTCTTTTTCTCATTGCTGCCCTTCGTGAAACTGACTTGACAAACAAAACCATTGTCCACTGTTCTTCATGGAAGCCCAGCATTTGCCAAGCTCTGTGCACCTGTTTAATCCAGTCCTTCTGTTGGGCATGTTCTCCAGGCCGCCAGTCTCATCTCTACACATGCAAATCCTTCCCTCATTCTTTCCATTCATTTAGTATCCACTGTATGTCAACTTTCCATTCAGTTCAGCATTTACTGCAGTAAGTATTCTGCCAAGATAAGTACAGGGTTGTGGGCGACAGCACAGAGGAGGGGCATTAGCCAATCAGGAATGCCTTCCTGGAGGAGGTGATGGCTTGGTTGAAACCAAAGAAGTTAGCAGTTAGAAACCATCTCCCTTTACTCTGAACATCCACAGCATTTTTCTTGATCTTTCTTAAGATGCCACTGTCTCCTTTATATTAATAGGGTTTTTTTTTTCATCTATTTTATGACCCCTGCTACACTGAGAGCTCCTGAAGGACAGTATCTGTGCTGTTTCATCTTTGAATCTTTTTTACAAAATAAGTCCTCGATGGTGGGCAGGAACACAGACTTTGGAATGAGCAAATGAGTATTAAAAAGGCAACTCCACCATTTATGATCTAAGTGACCTTGATTGGACTAGTTAAATTACCTCTGTAAGACTCCTTTCATTCCCACATGTAGCACAAGCAAAATCTCAATAAGTAGTAGCTTTGAATTTCTGATACATAGTCAGTGATTATTTACTTATTTTACATACTTCTTAGCCCAGTACACAAGAATAGCCCCATGTGAACACGTATGAACTTGAATTATTTTATTCTAGTCCAAATCTATGCATATAAGCATAATCGCCATATTAATTAAAACTGTATTACAGATATTTCTCTTGCAAGGCAGATTTTTTTCTGACCCCAAAACTAATAAAGAAACAGCATTTAAGGTTGAAAAAGCTAGTGCTTAATCATATACCACCTTCTTCAGGGTTTATCAATCACTAAACAAGTAAGCCTAGTAAGTGATTCATTGCTGTCAAATGCAGGTATGTGTGGCAGGAAAGGGAGATGGTGTGGGATGGAGGAGTCATTTAATCAAAGAAAGAAAAGGAAAAGAATTTAAAGAATCCAAGCCTAGTGAAAAGTTAGAATCACGTTATTCTTTCTAAGCGGCGACTGTGGTTTTTTCTCAGTTTAGATGGTGGTGCTTTTAAATTACCCAAGATACAGGAACACTGATCGAAGAAAGGAAATCCCATTAAATATTCTCAAGTTAACCTCCTTAATTCAGGCTAATAGAGAGGGAAGGGCAGATCATGAATTTGAAGTGTTTTCAAAAAAATGCCATTGTATTACCTTAAAGTGCACATGGGGACCTCAGCTACCTCACTACTAATTAAACAGATTCACGCTGAAATTCCCTGGATAGAATATATACTAGATTAGAATACTGAGCACACAATACGTGCTATACCACTCTAGGGGGTAGGGGAGAATACACTCATGAAAGAGACCTAAGGTCTTCCCTGGCTGGGTGAAAGGCGTTCAAATACCTAACTTCATTTTAAGATAGAGTGAAGTAACACAAAATGGAGGAAAACTGCAGACTGTATGAGCTTCCAGGATGGAGCAATTGCTGTAGTTGGGAGTAACCAATTTCCTATTTTAGAGGAGATACCATTTTAGCTGGGCTTTGAAGATGAAACTCACAGGAAAAGTTAAGGCATTCATCTTTGTTGAGTACTTACTCTGTGCCATGTATGTTATATGCTATACTTCATTTAATTCTTACAGGTCTCTAAAGTAGTTATCCGTATCACACTCTCATTATAAAGAATTATAAGAAGGTGCTTCTCCCAAGGCCACACCACCAGAGTAGGCCTCAGGATCCTAACATGGGCCTGGATGATCCCAGAGCCTGCGATTTTGCCTCCCCTTTTGCCTTGTAGTTCCTGCAAGTCAGTATGAAGTCAGCTCCACAGCAGACAATGGTTAAAACCATAGTACTAGAGTCTCTGTCCTTGTAGACAAAAAAGTGAATGACTGAAAGCCTTTGTAAGCAGTTCATTCCTGTAAGTAGATTATTCTCACTGCCAGCACTGCTTATACTATTCATTACCCAGTATAGATTAACTAATTTACAGCTAATTTATACAATGAATAAGGATGATTGGAGTGAATTGAATGAATATCTCTCTCCTCAGAGACAGTGTAAAGGTTAGCTTTAGCCCAGTTCAAGGCTAATTATAAAACATTTTACAAAATACTGAGTTCATCAAAGGTCTAATGAGGTATTCCCAGGGCATCAGACCACCAGGTACTAACAGAGCTGATGTCTGTGTGAAAGACCAGGGAAATATAAGAAAGCATTGTTAAAATGTGGGTAGTAGAAATCTTAAAGTGCTTATAGAAATAACAACTCAATGCCTTTCCCCAGTGGAATGGCTAAGTAATTGTATTTCCTCCATACAGTGAAGTGTTAGGTAGCCGTTAACTACATCATTGGACACTATTCTTCCGTCTTTTCTACAGTCTCCTTCTCACCTCTCCAAAGAGGAGTCTTTGGTCCTTTTACTAATCTACTCTCACCCATTTAATCTCACGGATTTTAACACTGTTCAATGCTCAAAACCTCCAAATTTATATCCCTATACCTCTCTCCTGCACACTAGACTTATATATCCAACTTTCGGCTTGACACTCCCACTCAAATAGGTCTGATAAACATCTCAAACTTAACATAGTCCCAATTGAATGATTATAGAAGTACTGATTTGGGCCTCTCCTTGCCTCCTGTCTGCATCCCTGATCTGTTCCTCCCAAAGTTTTTTTCAGCCTCAGTTAATGGAAACATCAGGCATTCAGTTGTTTTAAGCTGAAGGAACTTGGAGTCAACCCCTGACTACTCACTCTCTCATACTCCACATTCAGTCCATCTATCTCTATTATCTCATCTACTGTCAGATGCTATACTATCATCTCAACCTATAAAACAGATGCAGAAAAGGAGCACTTCTGGCCATATTTCTGCTACCACCCTGACCTGAGCCACCATCATCACTTGCCTATATTTCTGCATTGCCTTCAATGATCTCCCTGCTTCCATTCTGGTCCCCTACGTTCTATTCTCACAATAACCTGAGTGGTGATGATGGCTCTCCATCTCAACAGAGTAAAAGCCCAAGTCCTTGCTAGTAACTGTAAGGCCCTACATGAGCTCATGAACACACACACACACACACACACACACACACACACACACACACACACACTTTCCCTCTGTCCTTATATCCTTGCCATCTCTCCCTTGTCAACTACAGTCTAGCTACACTGATCTTGTTGCTTTTCCTAAAAATGACACACAAGTTCTCACCTGGGTGTGATCTAATCACATAGATTAGTAGGCCTCAATATCCTCATCTACTAAACAAGGTAATTGAACCAGATGATCTCTTGGGTCCCTCCACAAAGATATTATGACTTTGTAACTGTTTTCATCTGCAAAAAGTGAAGACCGTGAAACCCCAAGGCCTAACGATGGGGCAATATTATGAGTTCTGACCAATGGCAAAGAAAAATGTTCATTTCCATATCTCTTCACCATTGGCTCTGCAAATCAAAATTAGATCTAATAAGCCATTTTTATAGTGAGAAGTGGAAAATTAACAATGGTCTATGGGAATAGTATTTAACTATCAATATTAACTGTTATGGTCATTGTTACTGTATTATAATAATAAGGAAAAATATTCTGTTAAAATGCTAAGGGAAGGGAGGGAAATTGTTTTACAAATACTATTATAATGAAAATGTGAAAATAAGTAGGAAGATTTATAGAAGAAAAATCATCAATGTGCTAAGAGTAATGGGGCTAAAGTCATGGAATTAAGGGTGATGCTTTTTTCTTTTCAAACTTTTCTACTATATGGTTTCTACTATGTGGTTTACTTTATCACCAATATAAATAATGAAGATGTGAGTGTTATGTGTATTTAATCTTTTAAATATTTAAACCAGGAGATTTCTCTCCAGCTAGAAAAAATATGTTATATTCTTTCAATTACTGGGTCCATACACTACAGGCAAATTAGACACAGTGTTCTTTGAACAAGAACATGGTAATAGGGCTTCCCTGGTGGCGCAGTGGTTGAGCGTCTGCCTGCCGATGCAGGGGACACGGGTTCGTGCCCTGGTCCGGGAAGATCCCACATGCCGCAGAGCGGCTGGGCCCATGAGACATGGCCGCTGAGCCTGCACGTCCGGAGCCTCTGCTCCGCAACGGGAGAGGCCACAACAGTGAGAGGCCCGCATACAGCAAAAAAAAAAAAAAAAAAAAGAACATGGTAATAAAAGATTAACAGGCAATTTCCCTACGTTGATGTGAATCAGCCATGCAGTCAACTCAGTTGGCAGCCAAGAGCCAAAACACATGGACTCGGGTATTTTCTTATCACATAGACAAGGTTAGTGGTGGATTCAAATTGATGGACACGCTCAGAGGCCCTCGGAGGGATTCTGTATTCTTTTTCTTTTCAGTGATGCCAAGATGCTATTCTTAGGTAAGCCTCATCATTCAACAATATTCACTGAGTCCCCCAAATTGCAATCCAGTCTATCCAGTACGTTCAATCTATATTATGGATTGAGGAATGTAGAGTCCAAAGTTGTAGATTCAGGGTTTTTGATACAGAAACTCTTTGACTTTGGCCAGGTTACTTAATCATGGGTCTCAGTCTTCTCATCTATAAAATGGGGAAAGTAAGACCTTTGTCACTCTTGAAGAAAGAAAAAAGGAAGGAGCAAGGGAAGGAATGTCTTCGAACTTATGGGGTTGTTTTGTGCATTCAATATTATAACAAGTTAGCCTAAGATTGGGTTCACAACAAACACTCAGAAATTCAGTCCTTTGTCCATTCAACAAGTGTCTATTAAAAACAGGACGTGCCAGGTCTATGCTAGGAGATGTGGATACAACAGTGAACAAAGCTTATTCCTCTGCTCTAAAGACGTGTCTAGGCCGGAAGGAGAATTCAAGGAGAAAAAGACTATTACAATCCTTTATGATATTCATTAGGTGCGCAGAAAGCATAGTGTGACAGGGGCAGAGGTGAGGATGGGATAGTAGGGTGATAAATAACGTCTAAATACACTAAAAATTGTTTTTAATATCAACAGTAACTTGAGTGTTCATTAAATGCCAGGCACTGTTCAGAGCTTATCAAAACTTTTTACTTGTGTTATCTCATTGATTGTATTCTATTATTAATCCCTATTTTAAGATAATTGAGTCACAGAGGGGTTAGGTAACTTTCTTAGAATCACACAGCTAAGTAATCATTGGAGCCAAGATTTGAAGCCAGGAAGTCTGACTTCCAGTGTGCATTTCTAAGCACCATGTACACTGCCTTCTCCATTGGCTATTGTGTTTATCAAGTGAGGTAACAAATGTAAAGTTTATAGAATACTGCCTGTCACACAGCAAGCGTTCAATAAATGTTAACTAGTGTTAGTTATAGCAGTAGTAGCAAAAGCAGTAAGAGTAATAGCAAAAGTAGTAATGAAATAGTAATAGCGGTACTCGTAGTACTAGCAGTGGTAGTGGTAGTAATAATAGTAGTAGCAACAGCAAAATATAAAACACTCTACAAATGCCAGTAGTTATTATTAGTCTGGACACAGACGCATTCTAAGAAGGAATGTGAAAAGTGTTCTTTACTTCTGTGTCATATGGTTTCGCTCTCATGAAACCCACTTCTTGGTACAGAAGAAGGACCCACACATCATACAGCTGGCAATTTAGAATAAAAACTGTTTAAGTTTCAAATCCAAAAGTTGCATTTCCAAGAACCAAGTTATTTGTGAAAATGCCATCTTTTAGGGTCAGTGCGGAAGAAACATAATAGTTAAGTCTTATGAGCACAGTTAGCACACCCAAAGCACTATAGCAAGCACATCACAAGGACAAGGTCATTTATTCCTTACAAGTGCTGTGTGAGGTAGATACTGATTTATCCCCTTTCCATACATGGGAACACTGGGGTTCAGAAAAGGTAAACTGTTTACTCGAGATGACACATTGAGTAAGTAGACAAGCCAGGATTTTAACCCAGAGCTGTTAATTCTGCTCACCTGGCCACTGGGATGAGGGTAAAGTACAACCCAGGTGGAGATGGATCAGACTTGGACAAGGAAGAAGACAAGCCAGGGCACACAGAGAAGAGGGGCTGCTGGGGAAGAAGGCTGGATGGAGGTGCATCCGCAGAGATGCGGGCAGGGAGGAGTGAGCGGGGCCACCTGTCAGGCGGGAGCCTGGCCCTGCCCTCCCAGAGCTCCCCACCCAAGAAAAACCACACGGAGAGACCCACACTTGTTTACAATGTCTTGTTTTGAAGTTGCATTTTGTTTTGTCATCTCTGCCAAGGTGTACAAGACAGAAGACAGAACACTGAGAGAGACAGCTTTTGGTTTTTATTTGGTTTCTTCCAAAGTGTTCCTACATAAATAAAACTTTTTTTAAATGCTACTTTGTGTTTGGGACAATATTGGGGGCCACATTTATACACCCATTTGCCTCCCCCCCGATTAGTACTCACCTGAAGCAATCACAGAAGCTTTAGAATGACAGTCACTCATTCAATCAACAAACATTTATTGAGCACTTACCCTGTGTCAGACCATGTGCCCGGCAATGTAGACATGGCAGTGAACCAGAAGAGGCACAATCCTTGCTCCCCTGGAATTCACATTCTATTTGGGAGAGGTGGGCGATAAATGTGAAACCAATAAATAAGATGATAGCAAATTGAGACACATCCTTGGACAGATATAAATAGAGTAACATGAAAAAAAGCTATTTGGGTAGAAGGTGTATAATAGGCTGGGTGGTCAGGGTTGGCCCTGAGAAAGTGATGCTTGACCTGGGAAGGAACAGAAAGAAGGGACCCTCAATGTGAAGGTCTGAGGCCAAAGGGAGCCAGGGGGAGGGAACAGCTAGTGCAAAGACCCTAATACTGACGAAAGGTTGGGGTATTTGAGGAACACAGAAAAAACCAGTTTGGCTGGACCACAGTGCGTCAGGGAGAGTATAGTAGGTGATGAACTCCAGGAACCAGATCAGAAAGGAGCTTGTAGACATGGTACGAGGAGCTTGAATTTGACTCGAAGTGCTGTAGAAGCCATTTGAGGTAAGAAGTAAGCAGTCCAGAGAAGGGGCTTATTTTTACTGGGGAAAGCATCTACTTGACAACTGTGTAGAGAACGGATTATAGGGGGCAAAGGAAGGTGGAAACCAGTGAGGAAGGTATTACAGCAGTGAAGGTGGGTGAGGATGGAGCATGGACTAGGGTGTTTGGGTTTATTTGGAGCAAAGCAGAAAGGTCTGAAAAATGTTTTCAAGGTAGAGGTAAGAGGTCTCACTGACAGGGTGGATGTGGGGAGGATAAGAGAATTTGTCAAATCCAGGAAGATCCCTAGGTTTGGCCCTAAGGAACTGGATATGTGGTGGTGTCGATCAATAAAATGTGGAAGTTGAGTGAAGAGCCAGTTTGGGGGCCATTGGGAAGGGAAGTGAAGGGTTCAGTTTGGGCATAATAGGTTAGAGATGGTTATTAGACATCTGTGTAGGAATGTCAAGTAGGCATTTATATGCAGGAATCAATCCACAGTTCAAAGGATAGGACAAGGCTGGAAATAAAGATTTTGGCCTTTTCATCATATAGATGGTAAGTCTGGCATGTGACTGGATAATCACCCTGGGGGGAGAGAGAAGGGGAAATTAGGTTCAAACCATCTCAAGATGGCCACTGTGAGCCTCAGTGTCCTTATTTATAAAATAGAGGTAATAGCTGACACCCCAAAAGGTAGTTTTACAAATTAAATTCTATTTGTATATAAGGCCCTTATCTGTATGACCCCAAATCCTTGGTCCGGTCCAATGTCATACTAAGGTCCCAGAAAGGCCAATTTCATAAAGGTTAGCCTTTCTCAAGAGACAGAGATAATTAGTTGATTTGCAAAGCCAAGATCCTGTGGTCCTGAGGTCTCCACCCACCCTGCTTGCTTTCTTCTTTCTCCTTGACCAACTGCATCTCCAACATGTTTTCACCTGGCACACAAACATGCACATTACATTTGGGCCATTTCCCCTGGGCTGCTGAATCCCAGGTCCTCAGGAAAGAAAAGACCTTCAAGAGTGCTGACCTAATGGCACATGACCCCAGGAAGTTGTAACTGGCATGGGTGAAGCCCCATTACACAATGTCAAGTGTCAGCTAATCCCCCTTGGCTGGCATAAGCAATGGCTATCCTTAGAGCTCGTGGTTGGTGCCCAGTAGGGTGAGTGTCAGGCAAAGGAGTCTTCAGTCAGTGGGGTCCTTGAGGACACCACCATGTGTGTGCCCTGAGCTACCCTCTCTGCCACACCTCGTTGTCCAAAACAAAGAGTGACAGTGTCCACAACAATAATAACTAACTTTTATTGAGCACCTATTCTGTATCAGGCACTTGTGCAAGCACTGTCCACATATTACCTTATTTAATCCTTCCAGCAATCCAGGAAGGTTGATATTATTAGAACTCCCAAGTTGCACATGAGCAAACTGAGACTCAGGGATGATAGGTGATTGTCCAAGGTCAAACAACTAAGAAGTGATGGAGATTTGAATGCAGGTCTGCTCTCAACCACTATGCACTATCATCTCTTAGCAGTATACAGTATTTACCCTTTTCAGTTTACATTAGCAGCACTGACCTCCCAAGCTTACAGTGGGAAGAGCCCTGGATGAGGAGTCGGGATGAGTTATAGTCTCAGGTCTGTTACTGATGAATGACGTGGCCTGGAGTAAGTCATTTACCTTCTCTGAGCCTTAGTTCTCCTATCTTCAGGGCGGAGAGAGTAACCTCTGTCTCCTCAGGAGTACTGGGACCACACAATGTGATAACTGACGTGAAGATCATTTGCAAAGTCTCAGGGGAGGATTGTACATAAAAGGTTATGAGGAAATAATGGTAATGGTGAAGATATTGATGCTGATGATAATGGTATACACACACATAAGAATGAACACATCTCAGAAGTCTCAGAAGAAGTTATTAAAACAATTAGAATAGAACCTGGCCCCTAGATAGTGTTCAATAAATATTATTAAATAAGTAAGTAATGAAGAGGAAAGGGAGAGAGTTGATAAAGGAGAATTCAGTAGATTCAATGCTCTTCAAACATTTGGGTTCAGAAATGAATCACCTGAATACGCATAAAGTTGGGGTCAGCATGAAGTTCAAGGTTCAAGGTGTTAAGAGCAAGATAAGGATTCTGTACCTCTGTTCAATTGTAACCTTCTGGGACTTCAAGAAGGCTCCACCACAGCTAAAGAACATCCCCCCATCTAGCAGTTAGTATAGAGTTTAGCACACAATAGTTTCTTTAAAGTGGTATCTTTTCATTATCTCCCTTTTCTTCTTTCTCAGTGTCCCTCCCTTCTCATTTCCCTCCCTTTTCCCTCTCTTCTTACCTCTCCCTTTTTCTTTCTTCCTCCCTTCTCCCTCTCCTCTCTCTCTTTCTCTCTCCCTCCCTTTCTCTCTCTCTCCCTTTTATATATTTTCAGACTTTCCTTCAGTCATTTCCTCTTGTCTCAAATTTTTTTCTCTTCTTTCAGTCCCTCCATATTCTTTTCTCTCTCCTCTTTCTTCCTAGATCTTCCTTTCTCTTTCATCCTCCTCCAATCATTTTCCCTAACCCACTATGTAATAAACATTTTTCTTTGCCTTTTGGGTATCCACTAATATGTGAATCCAGCAAGTGCTTTCCTCCCAAGTTTTGATCACATTAGATAAGAAGTTCAATCTCATGGGCAATGCAGAAAGACTTCTTCCAGGCAACCCAGCCATTGTCATCTTTGAACAGCCAAAGTCCAGTTGCAATATCCAATCCATAGACCCACACATAACCAAGGGCACCCTAAAAACCACTGACATGATCAGGGTCACTGTCTCCATTAATACAGTAAAGAGAAACTTGTCAGTTCCAGGAAACATGTGTCCTTTTGTGTTGCTATTAGCCTGTTGTTTTAAAGAGCCAGCTATGTGGGGTTTTGTCTCCCCCTCTGAATTTTGACCCTCTGGAGGACCCTATTCACATTTATCCTTTCATTTAATTCCCACAACAACCACATGGGAGGACCCTACCATGCCCCTGGCTGTGATTTAGAGATAAAGAAACTCAAAAGAAAGAAAAGGGAGGGAAGGAAGAAAGGAAGGAAGGAAGGAAGGGGAAAGAAAGAAAGAAACAAAGAAAGAAAAGAAACAAAGCAAGAAAGAAAGGAAGGAAGAAAGAAATCTCCAAATCACATATTTATTATTTTATAATCACATATTTATTAATTTATTATGAAGAGAACATAGAGTTCAAGGCCATGTCCCCTGACTCCAGTGGTGCTGGGAAGGCACAGCTGAACCCCCAAATCCTTATGTAAATTTCTGAAGATTCACCATCAGAGTTATTCAGGATAAAGAGAGTACAGGTTAAGATTGTAAAACCAGATTGATCTGGGTTTATTTCTTAGCTCTAGAACTCACTAGCTTGGTGACCTTGGGCAAGTTATTTAGGCTCTCTGTGTCTCATTTGTCCCAAGAAAAAAAAACTGTCTTCCTTGTAGAGTTAAATGTTATAATGCATGTAAAGCCCTTCTCAGAGCTCCTGGGAAATAGTCAAGGAAAGTTAGCTATTGTGACTGTAAAGTTTTGATCCCTGGAAAGAATGGTCCCTTAAGCCACCATCAGAAGAGAGAATATGAGGGGTCAGGATACAGACTGGAGGATGCCCAGAGATGAAGTTGAAGCAGAGTATCCTCCCACCAGCTCATGGACAAAAAGAATCAATTGAGGAGAAGCAAGCCCCCATGGTCCTGGTGTCCAATTTTCTAGAAATCATCACAGTGGCCAATACCTAAAGGCATCTTGTCTCCCATAGGTTTTCTAGAACATCTCACTAGAGCTAATGACAACGTGATCCAGGCATCCCTGGGCTCAGAGACAGTCATCTCAGGGGCTCGATGAGACTCAGCCCTGGGGAGGCCTGGGTTGCACCAGGTCTTCCTCCTCCATGGCCTCGGGGTCTTTAAGACAGTTACATAGTGGGGTGTCAGAGAGGGGATGGCATCACCAGGCCTCATTCTCCTGTTGACTAGGAGGTGGATTCGGTATCTACGTTCATTCTCTACAAGGCCTACAGATACAACTGGGGGTTAGACAGGAGATCAGCTACCTCAGACACCCTGTGAAAAGAACACAGGCTCTGGATGTTAGAACTAAGGAATGACCTCATACTCTTCACATTTCATATCCCTGACGGTGCTTCCTAGACAAGGATTCAGAAGAACCTCACAGCATTACGTGGTAAGTTAAAGCCAGAGGTTCAAACCCAGCACAAAGTTTAAAGTATTCTTGTGGGTTCTTCAACACTATCCATCCCTTTAAGCCTTTTGTTCCTTTAGATTATTAAAGCTACTATGAGCAAGACATTATGGTAGGTATTGAAAAAACAGAAATGCATCATCTGTCTTAGTTGGCCAGGAGGATTGTGGACGATAAAAATGGCTTGTTGGCTTGGTTTCTCTTTCATACTATTCTGAGAAGTTAAACTGATCTCCAGAGAGACATGTGTCACCTCTCCTTAGATCTTTCCATGACCCTACTTCTGTGACTCATTCAAAAGCTCATGGAATGGGCCTTTTGGAATATTGGCAGTTGCTTTTTGTGTAATTGTCATTCTGTTCAAGGTCAAGATATAATGTTCCTTCCTTTCCTTAGCCCAGACATCACCATGTTTGGCCATTGTAAGGTTGACCTCCAGCACTCTGTTAGTTTCATTGAAGCCTTTACTCATATTCTTTTTTTTTTAAATTTTATTGGAGTATAGTTGATTTACAATGTTTGTTAGTTTCAGGTGTACAGCAAAGTGATTCAGTTATACATATACATATATTCATTCTTTTTCAGATTCTTTTCTCATACAGGTTATCACAGAATATTGAGTTCCCTGTGCTATACAGTAGGTCTTTTTTGGTTATCTATCTTATATATAATAGTGTGTATACATTAATCCCAAACTCCTGATTTATCCCTCCCCACAATGTTTCCCCTGCGGTAACTATAAGTTTGTTTTCAATATCTGTAAGTCTTTCTGTTTTGTGAATAAGTTCATTTGTATCCTTTTTTAATTAGATTCCACATATGAGTGACATCATATGATATTTGTCTTTCTCTGCTTGACTTAACTTCACTTAGTATGATAATCTCTGTTTCTTTGTTGTTTATACTGGGAGTCAGGAAAAGGCAAAGAACCTCAGAAAACCCCTATTCTGCCATCTTTGAACAAATCTTGTCATTTTTAAGTTAAGTAAATGGGTCCAGAGATACAGAGTCAAGACGCCCCAAGCAGCAGTGCTGTACCAAATCCTGGTGTCTTGGTTTCAGCTGAGTGCTGGACAGCAATGATTCGGAAGGAGGGCTCCCTGGCTTGATGCCGTGATGATAACTCAGAGGCAATGCTGAGAGTGCATTGCCTCCAGCGGTTTACCCCTCACTCTCATGGCTGTCCCCAAGAGACCTCAGCTGGTCTCAAACACTAGGAAATGTAGTTTGTCCAGTAAGTTCATTACATGTAATTTACTATCTCATTTGGTGTGGAGAATCAAATTTGGTGAGAGAACTGTGGTTCCCAGTCAATTAACATTTATTAAGATCCATACTATATTTGATTCATTTATTCATTCAATATAGTTTGTGTCCTTTTCACACGGGAGAGGCAGCAGCATGTGGTAGTCTTAGAACTCCAAATTTAAAGTCAGGCAGCTTTAATTTGCCTCCTGGACCGGTTATTAACTAGCTATTTGATTTGGGGTAAATCCTTTAATCTTTATGAACTTGACTTTCTGCTGTATAGAACTTTTTAAGTAAAATCATGGTTAAATAATTCACAGTGGGCTTCCCTGGTGGCGCAGCGGTTGAGAGTCTGCCTGCCGATGCAGGGGACGTGGGTTCGTGCCCCGGTCCAGGAAGATCCCACGTGCCGCGGAGTAGCTGGGCCCATGGGCCATGGCCGCTGAGCCTGCGCGTCCAGAGCCTGTGCTCTGCAACCGGAGAGGCCACAGCAGTGAGAGGCCCGCGTGCTGCAAAAAAAAATAATAATAATAAATAATTCACAGTACATGGCACATTAATTGTAAATAATAATAATAATGTGTGCTAGATTAGGACTGGACTAGGGTATTTTGTATGAGCAGGCTATTTCCTATCTTACTGAGGAAGAACATTTGAGAAATCCTTCAGCTGTTTATTTTGCATCTGAAACAATGATCTGTTAGTAAAAGGGCAGTATGTCTGCATGTGTGTCCTACTTGGGCCAACACACATTGACACAGATGAGTTTCACTCTTGAATCTGCTCAGTCTTGTAATTTTCTTCTCACTCACAAGAAGATTTTGACTTGACCATAGTGTTTCCAGGAAATCATTTATAGTAAAAGGGCCTTTTGGGACATCATCTATGCCTTCATCTCCTTTTTGCCAAATTGGAGTTTATTGTCCATTGGAGTGGACTCTTGTAGTGGTAGTGTTTTTCTGCTATGCACATCCTGCAGTGAATTTACATCACACACAGGAAAGATCACCTCTTCCAATCCAACAACCAGAAGTAAAGAGGAAGTGAAATGAAGTCAATGGATTATTAATGTGAAAAATCAAGATGTACAATGTAATTTCATATTAACTCCCTTTTTAAAACTGTATTCTTACATAGCAAAAACCATAGAAAAAACATACATTCAACGATTCATAGTGGTAAACTCTAGAAAGTGGGACTATAAATGATTTCTTCTTATTATCTCTTTTTTGGTATTTTCAGAAAAGACTCAATATAACTGTGTTTTTTGTATGATAAGGAAAATAGCACGGTAAAAATTAGGTTTAAAAAGCACCTACTGAGCACAGTACCTGGCAAATTTTAGATACTCAGTAGATGTCCAGTGATGTAATGAATGGTCCGCAATGTGGGCAATTCCTGATGAGCTGACAGTTCAGCTGCCCTGGCATATCGATCATCCTGGCTCCACCACTGAGTGATCTCTCCAAGATAGCAAGAGAAAGAGGAAGGAGAAAAAAATGGAGAAGAGAATGGAGGAAAAAGATTCAGGAATGAAATGCAATAAGGGACAGGTTACATCCCTTGATCATCGCATATTGTACATGGAACACATGCTATGGAAAATGGACCCCCATTTCTTGGGCACTATGCAGGCATTTCATGGAGAACACAGTCTCCCACACTTCTGCAACTCTCATCATGTAGATGGGGAATTACCCCGACCCATCACAAGTGTAGTTAGTAGCAATGATTTGAATCAAGGCCTCCTAACTCCAGCTCAGGGCTCCTTCTGATAAAGAAGTACATCTATGAAATATATGAGTATATATGCAAACTTACTTTAACTTAGGAGCTCAGAAGGGTGATGGGAAATCAAAAATATCAAGAAGAATCAGAACACTGAAGAAAAAGAAACTTAAAGGCATATTTATGAGCCCCAGTTAAATATATACAACCTTCAGTCAAAAAATATTTATGAAAGGCATGAATGTTTTAGGAGCTACAAGAGAATCAATCCACAAAGATGAAAGAAGTAACTCACCCAGGGCAGAGAGCACCTCATCAGCCCAGATACAACAGAACAAAACAAACAAACAAAAAAACCAAAAAAAAAAACCCAGAGAGCTATTTAGCAACAATCTGTTGCAGAAGAATCCCCATTGTGCATTTAGGATGTCATTCATTGCTCTGCTGAGTTCTTGTGTTCAAAGAAATAAGGCAAGGTCTATTTCTCTTTCCTAAATCCCTGGATCCTTGCCTTCTACCCACCCCAACCAAACCCCTACACTAAAAGACAGAAATTGGTAGCTGACTACATTATTGACTCAAATCCCCAAAATTGTACTCCCAAATGCCAAAGGGATGATTTATACGTACACTGCTGATTCACCTAGAGAATATAGTGTGCAGTCAATGGGAAGGAGAAGAATTGTGCCTCCTACCTTACAATTCTCTACTTAAAGGCAGTCCTTTTTTCAGAATACTTTTTTATTTTTAATTCAGGAACAAGACACTGAATTTTATCCGGGATCTCAATGCACTTCATGGATGTTATCTAGAGGCCAGTATTAGTTTTGTCTGTTCTTTAGACCCTTCTTGTACACAACAGTTTAAATAATAAATAAAAGCTTAACGTGATATGGAGGGTTTACATTTTGACAGAGATAAAGGTCAAAAACAGAGGTGATATTCATTCCTTTCCATTCCAGGCATTAGTTCTCTGGCTGGGGAATGGCTTGGGAAAGGCCATAAGAACTTTGGAAGCCCTTGATCCCACCTTACTGAACCTCCATCTCTCCCGCTGCATGGGCACTGACTGACTCTACAATCTGAGAGACAACTCTAGGCAGTGATTGTAAGAAAATTTTAATCCTCTGGAAATCAACTCATCATAAACATGAGTTAATTGAAATTTAGGTTTTGATCTTCCTTTTATTAATAAGTGATAACATTAATTAAAGTATCATTATCTGCTATTATAAACAGATTTCAAAAATGTGTATTGTCCCAAACAGTAGAAATCTTCACAAATGTAAAAGCCAAAATGGGTGACATCGATCAGCCGTGGTCCTCTTCCTGATTCCAGGAAACAGGTTCCTCCATCTCATGGCTCCATCATCTTCAACATGGGGCTCCCCAGGTTAATGGCTCATCTGTGTCTGCACCAGGCTGGTCAACAGGGAAGAGCATGGAAGGGACCATGAGAAATCCTTATGTGCTGGACCAGGAAGTGAGACATATCACTTCTGATCACACTCTGTTGGTTAGAGTTCAGTCACATGACCACACCTTATACAAGGGAAGTTGGGAAATGTAGGCTGTGTGTCCAGGAAGAAGAGGAAACAGGTGAGTTTTATTGCTAGACAGTCTCCATGACAATAGGAAAATAAGTTAACATCAGCACAATAACAACAAAATTGCAGTTTCCAGAGTATACCCTGGAGGCTACAGAAATGAGACCTAGTCTCTAATAACTACATCTTCAGTCCTACACAAGATCTCTGTGTAGAATAAAGATCTTGTAAGGTTTTTTCTTCTCTAAGAAAATTTCATCACCATGATGGGAAAACTCCTAAGAAATGAAAACAAAGATGTATTTTAAGGAAGAAAAAGAGTTTCAGCATCAAGAGTTGAAGGAGAAAAAAAATCATTGAAATATCCCTAATTAGTTTGAAATTTTAATTTACCAAAAGGTACATTCTCATTCAAGCTAGTTAATTGGGGGGTTACCCTAACCAGTTAATAAGCCATGGTTATTAATAGCGATATTGTAGTATTCATTATACTAATGAATTCCTATTTACATATAGTCCATCTGAGATTAAATAGAAGCTGAGGGAAAGGAAGGAAGAAAGGAAGGAAGGAAGGAAGGAAGGAAGGAAGGAAGGAAGGAAGGAAGGGAGGAAAAGGGAGAGAGAGAAAAAGGAAGTGAGGAGGGAGGAAGGGAGGGAGAGAAAAAAGGAAAGGAAGGGAAAGAAGTAGTTCCCCTCTGTGTCGGTGTTTTCTCCATCATTTGTCCACTGGACAACTACACTTGGCTTTGAAAATCAGTCTCCCCTGCTCTAATTGCAATGACAAAAAGTAGCTCTGAGTGAAGAAACCCAAAAGTATTTGAAACCAGGTTACAACTCCCCTCAGTAATTTGGTTCTATAAGAAAATATACATGCCAACAAATTATCTTTCACTCCTGCAAGAAGAGATCCAGTTCTTTTGGGAATCTGAATTTATTTCAAGAGTGGGATGGGAAGGAAAGCACTCATTTAACCAGTTTTTAAAACAGATTTCATGACTATAAGCTTGAAAAAAGTCTCTGGCAGAAAAACACCTTAACTCTAATCGAAGCTAAACTGATGTTCTTGATGTTGGAGGGGTGCAGAGTGAAAGACGAATGGGTTGTGCTCCAGTGTCATGCATGTCTGTGAAAAACCAAATACTCATACTAGCTTGTCCCCTTCAATCTGAGCCATCATCCAAGAAATGCAAATACTGAGGCTCAGTATCAACTGATATTGATTAGAGTAAATGAAATAAATGCACTCAAACATCACTAATGGAAATACAATTTGGAAGGTAGTTTTTTTGGAAATTTTGTCAAGGTTAGATGCATTCATATTTTTCAAACCAATGATTGAATTTCTAACCTCATTTCAAAGGAAATGCTCTTAATTTCAGGGGGAAGAAGTCATATATAAGATGTTTGTTGGGCTTCCCTGGTGGCGCAGTGGTTGAGAGTCCGCTTGCCGATGCAGGGGACACGGGTTCGTGCCCCGGTCCGGGAAGATCCCACGTGCCGCGGAGCGGCTGGGCCGTGAGCCATGGCCGCTGAGCCTGCGCGTCCAGAGCCTGTGCTCTGCAACGGGAGAGGCCACAACAGTGAGAGGCCCGCATACTGCAAAAAAAAAAAAAAAAGATGTTTGTTGCAAAGCTATTTATGACAGCAAATGCCAACAATGGGATAGTTTCAATCAATTTGGCATATAGACTATAATGAAGATATCTGAAATTATGCTGTAGTTTTGGTCCTATGCAACTTATTACCCGTCATGAATCAGTAAACTTGTAATTACTGAATATTTAGAGCTCTTAGTGTCAAAGTAATTGAGACCTCAGTCTTTAGCTTTAAATGAATACTTTAGTTTGTGCTTTCTGAGCGGCTAGAATATTGTATTCCTGTTTCTAAGTTTGGGGCATTTTAATGGCATTACATTTGGGAATGAATGGAAATTGAATGCCGGGATCACTTTGAAAATGACGTCATTTTACAAAAACTTGGAGACAGGCTTAAAAGATAATGTTAAGTGAAAAAGCAGGAAAGGAAAATTGTTGGTAGAGTCTGGTAACAAAAAAATGAAATAGGAATGAACATTTTGAAATAGAAAAAAATCCTATTTTTTTTCCACTTTCCTTCATCTTTTCAAAATTTCTTCAAAAAAATTAACATTTTCTTTGAGAAAAAAGAAAAGATATGTTATATGTATAACTTAAAAAAAAAATTACCTCTTAGGTCTATACCTTCCCATACCTTGACTGCAACTCTCAAATTGTAACAATCATGTAGGTTACACGAAGCCTGATATGAGCCAGGCGACTGCAATACCTCCTATGAAACTGGGCGGGCCTCATTCCCAGAAGCAGTGTGAGCCCTAGGAGGGACGGATGTCCATGTAGCCAATCAAGTGTCTCAGGTCCACAACCACTTCATATGGAGCAAGGATGATGACACTGAGTATCCATTTAGAAAGGAACACAAGCAAGAATTCCATTCTTCCTCAACTCTGCAGCTCTCCTTTACCCTGGATCTAGAAATGACTTCTCAGGCTGAGGAAGTATAAGGCGGCAAAAGGACCAGAATCTGCCTCTCCCACTCCTCTTTAAGTTAGACTGTACCACCGATAAAAAGACAAGCTACTAGAAGGCAAGCTGAGTCAGGTCTCGTAGCCAGCAATCTCCTTATTGCTGTTGCGGGCAGAATGAGGTTTTGTTTCTCTTTCGGTGAGAGCGACACTGAGCCTATCTTGGTCAGGGCCTTCTGCATCATCCTAAAATGACTTTTTTTTCTTTCTCCTGCATTTAATCGTATTCTCTGCCACTAAACTTTTTAAAAAGCGGTGCTTAGATCCTGTTGAGCTGGGCATGAAAGAGCCCCTTTGCTCCCAGGGTTCTGATGGAGGAGACTTACCTTTAAATTGTGAAGAATCTCAAGGATCCCACTTGCCTGTGATCCCACTTTAGCCTTAAGTTCTGTCTCCTCCCCAGAATTCAGATATAGGGTTGGGCTTGAGGAGGTAATGGTGCAAGTTGACCGTGTCACTGGGTACAATGGTATTTCCTGAGAACCAACTTGGGTGTTCGGTAGCACATTAGCTGCTGGATTATGACAGTGGAGACATGCTTTAAACAAATTATTCCAATAAGTTACTCACTAATTAACCTCAACTGTCCAGAATGCTATAAGAGTGTCTCACAGGGAGACATACCTCAGCCTAAAGCAGTGATTTTTTTCATCCAGGGACAGTTTTACCCTCCAAGGGGACATTAGGCAATGTCTGAAGACATTTTTGGTTGTCACAATTTGGAGGAAGGTGAGGACAGGAACGAGAGTATTACTGACCTTCAGTAGGTTAGAGCTAGCCTGCTGCTAAACACTCTACAATGTCAATAGTGTCTAGGTTGAAAAAACCCTGGTAATTTTCAAACTTGCCCAGTTTCTGATTTAGGAGGTATGGGGTGAGGCCTGAGAATTGCATTTCTCATAAGCTCCCAGGTGATGCTACTCTCTGTTGGACCAGGAACCACACTTGGAGAACTATTGGTCTGCATTTTCAAAGAAGTCATCCCCAGAAAATGACGTGTAAAGGCCTAGCGAGCACTAGCTGAAGAAAAAGGGCAAGATAAGTTTTTGCATGCAGTTTGTGCAAAAACGCAGAAGTAGGAAGTTTTGTCATGTTCAAGTAGCTGAAATAAACAAACATGGGGTTGAATGAAGCTGGAGAGGGAGCCAGAGAGAGATTGTGCAGGGCTATTGTAGAAGCATGGTCTCTATTCCATTGAAAGCTATGGAAAGGCACTGAAGAGATTTTTAGCAGGGGGTTGGGGAAACTTGACTGGGCAGTTGGGGTGAAGAGTAAAGTAAAATACGTTGCCTGTAGTTTAATATAATAAAAGAGCATGGCCTTTGGAACCAGACAGTCCTGAATTTCAATTCTAGTTAAGCCTCTTTACTAGTTATATGATCAAGGGCAAATCATTTAACTTTCTGTGAGCCTCTGTTTCCTCTCTGTAAAATGGAACCATTCAGACCTACTTCACTAGATTGTTGTGAGAATAAATGAGATCATGTTTGTAAAAGTGTCTGGCACACAGGAAGGCCCAACAAATGTTAATTCTCTTCCATTAATCATCAACGATGAAAGGGTCAGGGGCTCCTCCAGGACCTAATTTGCATCTCAAAAAGCACACAGTAAAGCATGATGTCAACAACACAGGTCTGTCCAAAGAGTGCTTGCATCACCTGTGTGTGCCAAACGTATGTCAGGGCCTGCTGCTGGCAAGTTTAAGGGCAAATTAGGTAACCACCAACCCACGCAAAAAGGCTGCAAAGCTAATGCTAGGTTTGCAGATACCATCACAGAACTCAGGCCAAAATTACCTAATTTATTGACGTTTGGATACTTCCAGAGGCTCTTTTACCAGGTCCCTTATTGTTTTGTAGCCTGACAATGGGAAGGAGAAACAGTGCTTAAAACCACAATAAATAATAATAATACTTAGCACTTAAATAACCTCCACCATCTTCAGAGCCATTTACAAACACTCACAAATTAAGACTCACCCAGTCCCAGCCTTGGGAAAGTGTCATTATCTTGGTTTCTTCCATACAGCACAGAGGATGAGCCAGTAGAGTTGTCCAAATTCTGGCCACTTGGCTTGAGAATCAGCTGCTTTAATTCAATCCAGGCATCACTAGTGGGCCTATTCTAGAAGAATCTGGGCATTTCTTTGGATCATAGAGTAGTACAGAATGTTTGATGAGAAGAGTAATTCCACTTTACAAGAATCCTTTAAAATAATAAATAAAGAAGGTAGAGGAAATGTTTGGAGGAGATGCGTAGGTTTATGGCATAGATTGTGCTATGGTTTTACTTCATCAAGTTGTAAACATGTGTAGCTTTTTGTATGTCAATCACACACTCAGTGAAGTGATTTTAGATAAAAGAAAAAATCCCTTGTGAATCTAATTTTGCACAGAAGTACCCAGCACAATCTGAATTAGACTTAACTGGAAGGTTGGCTTTTTGGCCAACAAAGTGCTGTCTCTGAATCCCCAACTCTCTTACTCTACCATCTCCCAGAAAACTGAGTGAATGTCAGGATTTTTGCATGTGTCTGATAATTATGTAATTAATAATGATAATATCTCAAAGTTTCCTCATCTGTAAACTAGAGATAATGGACCACAGGGTTCTTGTGAGGACAAAGTATGAAGAATGCCAGGGTGGCAATCAACACAAGAAAGCTTTCCTTATCATTGTTGTGGTTGATACCATTGCCATTAGATTTTTATTATTTTCCATATATTTCCCATATGCTGTGTCTTACAGGGTTCATCACAGTCTTCTTGTAGAGGTAAGCAGGTAATATTACCTGCGGAAATGTGGGCTCAGAGAGAGAAAACAGACTCACCTAAAACCACAGAGCTCATCACTGTCAGAAGAGGGAGGAGCCCACGTGCTGTCTTTATATCATCCCTGCTTCATTCATAATTCCTCTCTTCCTTCTTCTGTGCTAAGCAGTACATTCCATTTTCTCCTTCAAATCCTCCACCCACAATATTTAATCTCACTTTTACAGGAAGCTCAGCATCTGAGAAGTTAAGTAAGATGTACAAGGGAGTGCTAATGTGGACCTTAGGATCTGGGTCCAGGTCTATCTGGCCCTAAAACCTGAGCACTTAATCAGTGCAATAGACCAGAAAACAATCTACAGAAAAAGACTTTTTAAGTCTAGCATGTTTGCATTCTCTCCCTCTACACATTCCAGGCAAAGAATGGCATCTTTTATTTTTGCTCCCGTAACTCCACAGCAACTCTAGACATTTATTGAGCCCCTATTATGTGCCATACACTGTACCCAAGGTCTATGGAATATCTTCAAGGATCTTGTACTCAAGAAGCTTCATGTCCAGTGGAAAAGGTGAGCATCAGCTCTTACCACTGCTCCTCAGAACCAAGATTGAGAAAGGATCATTCAAAATGGCCATGGCTACAATTCTGGATCTCGGAAATGCCAACCATCCCCACCTTCACCCCTACTCCTGTGCTACCAAGGGCATGATGATTTAGAAACAGAATCAGACAACTGCATAAGACGGTCCTCATTTGTCTCAAGGTATAAGGTATTTGTTCTCAAGGAAGTCCTGTATGCTTATTTCAAAGTGGATTATGTTTTCTAGTCTATTGCACTGATTAAGTGCTCAGGCTTTAGGGCCAGATAGACCTGGACCCAGATCCTAAGGTCCACATTAGCGCTACCTTGTACATCTTACTTAACTTCTTAGATGCTGAGCTTCCTGTAAAAGAGAGATTAAATATTGTGGGTGGAGGATTTGAAAGAGAAAATGGAATGGCGTGCTTAGCACAAAACTGGGCACATGGTAGGTCTCCATAGATAGCAGCTATTGTCATTACTGTTACATTATTATGCTATTGTTGTTATTATTAAACCTCTATTCTTTACACAAAAATTGTATTAAATCTTATTGCAAAGTTTGGCAATGATGCTGCTAATATCTCTCCTATAGATAATCTTAGTGCAAACTCACTGGTTATCAATGAAGTCCTTGAAAATAATACAACTATCCATGATATAGTTGCAGAGATTAAATTTTTTTAATTCTTTGTGCTTTTTGGCAGAACTGCAAAGCTCAGAAATAAGGAGCCCACTCAAAGGAACGGAGTTGTTAGAATGAGAGAGAGTGGAAATCCCAACTCTGCACCTTACTAGTTGTGTGATCTTGGGGAACTCAACTCTTTAAAGACTCTGTTTTCTCTTTTATAAAATGGGGACAATAAGATCAACTTCCTTGGGTTATTGAAGAGCTAATAAAATAATGTGTGGCATTTTACAAATCCTAATAAAATACCTATGATTAGGTTTTTACTGTTCTTAAAATATGGATGGCTTTAGGTAAAAAGACACTGGAGAATAAATTAATAACTATTTTATAAATATAGTTATATTGTAGATAAACTCTTTTAAAATAGATAGACAATTGCTGATGGAAAAAATAATGGAAGGGCTGCTTGTAGTAAAAGGATAGAAAGGAATGCATCATAATCGTTAAATGCCTTTTGTGTGCCATACAAATAGCATGATATTAATAGCATGATATTAATTGCATGATATTAATAGCATATTAATTGCATGATATTAATTGCATGATATTAATAGCATATTAATTGCATGATATTAATTGCATGATATTAATTGCATTAATTGATTAATAGATCTAGACAGAACTGGGTTCAAATCCTAGTTCTCCTGTTTCTTGGCTGTGCAGCTTTAGATGGTTACTTAATCTCTCTGAGCTTCCTGATCTATAAATGAGATAACCAATATCATCTACCTCATAATGTTTTGGTGAAAACTTAGGGCATGAAAAGTACTTACACTGTACCTGAGAAATATCAGGCACTACATAAATGTCCCCTTTATTTTGACTCTTATACAAAAAAGAGGAAAAACAACCTAGTTAAAGTTCTCTATGTCTTTTAAGGGGTAGAATACATTTGTCTCAGGCAGAGCAGCAGTTACAAGAGTAACATCTGAAGATGCTACACTAAGTGAGAGAAGCAGAGGCATGGAATTGAAATCCTCAGTGCCTTTATATCAGAGAACTGCAACAAAGAAAGCAGAATCAAGGCTGGGTCCAACATGAGGGTAGCAAGACACTATACTGCCTGAAATGTCACTGCAAGCAGGGTGATCTTATATCCCAGTCTGCCCAGGCATTACAGTTATCTTTTGATACATAACCAAGCACCCCAAATTTTGTTCAAGCATTTGCAATCTTGGCAGGGCTCTGCAAAAAGAAAGGAAGGAAGAGGAAGGAGGGAAGGGAGAAAGGAAGGGAGGAAGGAAGGAAGGAAATAAGAAGGAGAGAGAGAGGAAGGGAGGAAGGAAGAGAAAGAGAGAGAGGGAGAAAAAAAGAAAAGGGAGGAAGTGAGATAGGGAATAGACGGTTGAAAGATAGAGATAGACAGATGATAGACAGATAGGTGATAGGTAAATAGGTAGATAGATAATTGAAAAGTTACAGAAGGGCAGAATTGGCTTGAACTCAAGAAGAAATTCTGAGGACTACCCCAACTTTGGTGGGCTCCAAAGGAAAGAATTCCTCTAGGGACCAGAGGTTGAAAAGTGACCTCTGACATCCCTTCCAGCTTTCAGATTCTGTGACCCTCTCCAAAGAACAGACGTGGTGGTGATTAACATTCCCTTTTTCCCAAGATGGGTGGTGCACGCTTTCATCTTTCAATGTTTATAAATGCCTTTGAAGGTGGAATGTGCCACATACATACTAAGAGCTATTATTAATATGGTGCCCAAACACCTCTCTCCACATGATAGTCAAAGAACAAAGCATTAGGGGTGCAAGTAAGCATGTGTGTGCACACACTCCAATTGAGGAATGTTCTTTATTCTCACCCTGCCTTGGGAGAGGCAGGATATGTCACAGAGGCCAGAGATGGAGCAGAATCAGGGACATGCAAGTGTCGAAAGGGAGAATTCGATGACAAGCTTGGAACATAATTGATCAATGCAGTTATCAATGCAGTTTTTATTTCTCCTATTTGCTATAGACATGAGCTAAGCACAAAAGAAAATGTAAAAATGTCATGGATACAAGGTCCTGCACTGGAGGACAGATATGACAAAGACATTGAGTCAGTATCTTCTGAAGTCTACTCTCAGAAGATACACTTAAAGACCAGTAGACCAAGTCCCAGATGCAGATAACCCACCAGGACTGAGCAAGGAGAGATCTTGTTTATAGAACACCAGGGATAGGTCATCTAAAATTTTTGCTGCAATTGCAGAGGTCATGTTTCTAAAACATTTTTGTTCATGAATACTTTAATCCCATGAAAGTTATTAACCCCCTTCCCAGAAAAATACACATGCAAATGAAATCTTGCATGAAGTATGTGTGGAATTCACAAATTTCCAAAAGCTCTGTCTTCCCTGGGCCCTTTTCTGTAGCTCTTGTGTAGCTGTATACTCTAAATTTTGAAATTATCTAACTCTGATCAGATTCAAAGCAGACAACAGATCTCCACCTCCGGATTCTGGGCATCCAGCTCAGTGCCCGGCAAGTCATGCACCTAAGATAAGTGCTTGTTTAATGGATAAACACGGAATTAAAGTATTTAAAAGAACAAGGAATCCTCCTTTAGCTGTATCTCTAAGGGTCTTTTTTATTTGTTTTATTTTTGGGTTGTTTTTTAATACTTCTCAGGCATTTGACCACCATAGGTTAGCAAGCCAAGAACAAATAAATGAATAAGTGAATCACCCAGAATTATTTCAAGAACAAAGGAAGGTTGAAACATTTGCTCTCTTACCCCCAACACAGGATGCAAACTCTGTCCTGAAGAGATCTAAGGAACTATGTGTAAACTGCAAAATTCACACCTAACATGGCAAAATTGAAGAAGTCTGTTTTCAGAAATCCCAGAAAAATAGCAAAGCAGAACAAGTCAAGCCCTTGATCTATCTGAGCAGAATCAGCCACGGTAGACTTCTTAAGCTTTCAAAGGTTCCTCCATCGTGAAGAAATGGGAGTAGGTCGCGCTTAAATTCACCACCGGCTGTAAATGTTGCCAGGATAAACCCTTCAACAAGACAAGCGCCCCTGGCAACCATTCACTGGAAGAAATGGATCCTATCACTCAAGCAAGGTCCTCATTTACAAAAGTCAAGATGGCCAGAGAAAGAGAGGCAAAGACGAGAGAGAGTAAACGATTGAGGGTAGCAGGGCGAGAGGGACAGAGGAAGCCTTCAGGTCAAGTCTTCCGGCTTCCTCTCTTTCTAAAGTAGTCATCCCCCTTCAAGAGGTAAATAAAATAACACCATATGGGTATGACATTATGCAAATGAGGAGTCGGAGAGAAGACACCCTAATAGCTACTGAGAGCCAGATACCCAGATGGGAAGCTGTGCGGTGTCTCATCTCCGGGGGCCCTCACTCCGTGCCCAGCACCTTTGCATGCTGGTCCAGGACTTCAAGCCTTGAGGGCTTCCAACTTCCGGCCACCTTGAGGGGCTTTTTAGTAAAGTGCCACGAAGATAAAATTAGAAACCGGGCTTCCTTTTTTTTCCCCCGTCACTCTATTAGTTACACATAAATCAGCATCAACTGAGAAACACGCCCTCCCAATTTTCAATGACAGACACAGAGTAGGCTGGGTTTTAGCCACTACCTCCAGGCTGCCTCTCAGATCCTCTCCACCTGCCACCCCCAAAACAAAAGAAAACCATGCCCCTCACCCCAGCATTCTCACCATTTCATCTGTTCCCTCTTCTTTCTAAATGTGTGACCCATAGAAAATAGCTCAAGTTCTTTGACCCTCATCTGTGAAATGAGAATTAAAAAAATCTGTCCACTACAGGTACACAAAAAAGATGATCAACATCGCTAATCATCAGAGAAATGCAAATCAAAACCACAATGCGATATCGCCTCACACCTGTCAGAATGGCTATCATCAAAAAGAACACAAATAACAAATTGTTGGCGAGGAAGTGGAGAAAAGGAACCCTTCTGCACTGTTGATGGGAATGTAAATTGGTGCATCCACCGTGGAAAACATTATGGAGGTTTCTCAAAAAACTGAAAATAGAACAACCCAGCAATTCCACTCCTGGGTATGTATCTGAAAAAAACAAAAACACTAACTGAAAAGATACACTCACCCCAATATTCATAGCAGCATTATTTACAATTGCCAAGATATGGAAGCAATCTAAGCGTCCATCAACAGAAGAACGGATAAAGATGTAGTGTATATATACAGTGGAATGCTATTCAACCATAAAAAGAATGAAAATTTGCCATTTGCAACTTGGATGGACTTGGAGAGTATTATGCTAAGTGAAATAATTCAGAGAAAGACAAATGCTGTATGATATCACTTATACGTGGAAGCTAAATAATACAACAAACTAGTGAATATAAGAAAAAAGAAGCAGACTCACAGATATAGAGAAGAAACTAGTGGTTACCAGTGGGGAGAGGGAAGGGGCAAGGGGCAAGATAGGGGTAGGGAATTAAGAGGTACAAACTATTATGTATAAAATAAGCTACAAGTACAACATGGAGAATATAGTCAATATTTTATAGTGACTATAAATGGTGTATAACCTTTCAAAATTGTGAATCACTGTATTGTACACCTGTAACTTATATAATATTGTATAGCAACTATACTTCAATAAAAGGAAAATATTCTTAAAAAGGCTGTCCACTTGCAGAGTTGCCCTTATAATTGAGTGAGGTTTGGCAGCAAGCTGGTCACCAACTGCTTAGTGAAGATTGTTGTATGCAAATCATCATGAGTCCAGTTGGTTTATAGCCCCAAATTCAGCCTCAAATATGATCCCCAAGGGCAAGGTCTTGTCACTCACTATAGGGGCTTTCAGTCTTGCAGGTGATCAAAAAATGCTGCAGATGCCAGAGATGGGAATAAAAGATTCATTGATCCTTTTCTTTCCTCAAGGCTGCTTTTTGTGCCATTTATGTTTATTGAGAGAAGAAAATGAGGGCAGAAGTTTCATAAGAGTTGTTTTTTTGTTGGTCATTTTGTTGTGTTTTTGTAAGGGTCAAGGCTTGGTTCATTTGTATGTGATTTACATTCGCTTTTTGGAGACCGTAATTTTGTTAAGTTAACCTGAGATGGAGCATGGTGAATCATGGAACCCGCAGCATCTATGCAAAGCCTGCCTCTGACAGGTGAGGTCAGCAGGACGTCCTGCTCAGCTTCCTCAAGTGTGACCACACTCAGGAGATGCTCCTTTGTGAATGTTACTAGATGAATGTTATTGTTCTGCTGTAAAGTTTAGAAGTGTATTTTAAATAATTATTGATACCTGTTTTCCATTTAATGTAGAAAGAGCGACTTTTCTTCTGTCATATTTCTGTTTAGGTTTTTAAAAAGTTACTCTAAAGAAAATATAAAATGAACAGTAATACAGATGGTATCCAACTGAGTCAAAAATCTTGAACTGGTTCTCCAATGATAATTTGTATTTGAGAAACCATGGGTGAGTAGAGAAAACTTTGAAGAAAAGAAAAGCTATCTGGGCTCCAGTTCTAGCTCTAGTGATTTTTCTGTGAAAATGTAGGCATACCATATTACATTTCAGTTCACAGATTTTCCAGTCAGTGACAGTGAGGATGATGCTACATAATGGGAGATAACTTCTTCTCTCTCCTTCATTCCACTCATGAAAAGCATCCTTATTCTTTAAGAGTTACCCTACCCAACGACTCTTTGTTCAAAAAATGTATTAACTAACTTATTGTGGTAATCATTTTGTAATGTACACATATATCAAACCATTATACCTTAAAATTATGCAATGTTATATCTCAATTTTATCTCAGTACAGCTGGAAAATAATTGTTTAAATATTTTAAAATACACACACACACACACACACACACACACACACACACACACACAGTAAGGGGTTGAATGACGAAATGAAAGACTTGCTTTTGCAAGAAAAGCATACCATCAAGTTTCCAGAAAAGAGGAATTTGTTGGAAACCCATCACCCTCTGTTGTAACATCAGTCTCGATCAGAACAATATCAGTTTTTATCGAGGAGCTGCCATTTAGAGCAGAGATCTGTAAACTACAGCCCATGGGCCACATCTGGCCAACCACCTGTTTTTGTAAGCAAATTGTTATTGGAACACAGCCACATTTGTTCAGTTACATATTTTCTATGGGTGCTTTCATGCTACAATGGCTGAAGCCTGACTCAACTAATACAATAGACAATATAACTGGCTTGCAAGGCAGGAATCAGTCACCTCCAGCCTGTGAATTCCTCCTAATAAAGAAGAAAGCTGAAGGGTCAGAAATGAGGGGTAGTTTATTCAGTGCACGCCTCCTCATTTTGCCTGTTTGACATTCATGAACCAATGTGGTCAGAGAGAATATTACAGCTGGTATGGGAGCAAGATATATCATAGGACCTACCCCCATTCATCAGAAAATAAATCCCCACTTGTAAATGTTTTCCTAATTCCATCAAGATCACAAAAGATTACTAATACTACAAATCAATGTTATTAAAATGATATTTAACTCAGTAAATTGCATGAATGATCAGTAATGCTAAAAACCAATATCTTAAGCCCTCAAAGGACCTGCAGTTTGACTTCTGAGTCTAAAAGAGGCATTAAGTCTACGCTTAACAGCCAGTGAACCCAGGGAGGGGATGAGAAGGTAAGGAAACTGGAGATTCGTGAATAAGACTCTGAGTAAGTGAAAAAGAAGACTCTTTGACTCTTCTTAAGTCTTTGAGGTTGCACTCATTGGGAGATTGCATTATTAATCAAGAGATATTCACTCTCCTTGCTCCAACACCATGGACAGGGCATAATTCCCAGCCTCCATGACTGGGCTTGGCCATGTGACTTGCTTTGGCCAGTGGGCTGCAGGTGGGAAACGATAGGACGTCAGTTTCAAGCTTTGTGTATTTCTAATCTATCTCTCCCACTCCTGTATTCTCCATGAGAAGTGGATGTCCAAGTGTCTGCTGCTGCTTCAGCCTGCGTCCAGGAATGAGAGCCAGGTAGAGTACTTCTGAACCTGAAGTGCAGACAAGACCCAGTCCACAGACCGAACCTGGCCAGCAGACGCATAAGCAAGAAATAAATCTAGTAGTGAGAGGCCACTGATATTGGGGGTTGTTTGATGCTACAGTAAATCTGACTAACACAGGTCACTTCTTTGCCAATGAGGCTGTGGAAATGGTACGTTTATTATCCGATTTGTAAATTAAACACTTATGAAAGCTTGAACAGTAACTAAATGCCCATTATTTCATTTTGCACATAAGGAAGCTGAGATCAGAGAGTGAGTTGCCCAAAGGCTCTAACAAGTCAGTGGCAGAGCAAAGAGAACAGGATTCCTGCCTTGTAATACTTAATTCTTACCCTGGAAGTTTGAGGATCTGAAAGATCTGGTTTAAAACCCCACCTCTGCAAAGAACTAGTGCATGCCCTTGAGAAAATCATTAAATCTCTCTAAGGCTTGGGTTTTCCATCTGTTATATGGAGATAACACTACTACTACTTCAAAAGATAGCTCTAGAATTAAATTAACACAGATAAAGAACATGGTACAACATGTGGGACAATGAAAGCATGCAATAAATATTAGCCATTAATATCATTATTATTATTACTGGATCCCCAAAAGATGGTCATTTGGCCTACTTTTTGAAAATCAACTTTATTGGGGAAAAGTATGCATGCAACAAAATGTACCCCTGTTAAGTACATGGTACAGTTTGGTGAGTTTTAGCAAATTTATACATTCATGCTATCACCATCACTATCACGATATAAAACGTGTCCATGACACTAGAAAATTCCTTTCTAACCGTTTAAAGTCCATCTGTCCCAGCCCCAGTCCCAGGCAACCGCTAGTCTGCTTTCCACTAATTTGGGATGTCATTATAAATGATTGTTTCCTGTTCTAGACTTTTATGTAAATGGAATACTGGTATATGTGTTTTGTGTCTGAATTCCTCTCCTCAACGTATGTTGAGATTCTTTCATGTTGTCGAGAATATCAATAGTTTATTCTTTTTTATCGTGAGTAATATTTACCATTGCACGGGTATATTACCATTTCTTTATCCATTCACTTGTTAACAGGCAGTTGGCTTGTTGTTCCATTTGGGGGCTATAATGAATAAAGCCGCCCTGAACATTTGTGTACAAGTCTTTTTGTGGACACATGTTTTAATTTCTCTTGGATAAATATCTAGGAATAGGATGGCTGATTGATGATATGTGAGTGTTGATCTTTATAAGAAATTGTCAAAGACCCCTTCAAAGTGATGATCGTATTTCATGCTTTCACCAGCAAGGCGCAATAACTCCAGTTGCTCACATCCTCACTGATACTTGATATGGTCAGTCTTTTTAATCCCAGCCACTTTAATAAGTACATTGGTAACTTATTATGGTTTAAGTTTGCATTTCTCTGATGACAAATTAGGTAGTGTATCTTTTCTGATATTTATTTGCCATCATTATATCTTTTGTGAAGTGTCGGTTCAAAACTTCTACCCATGGAGAGAAAAGGGCAGGTACTTTATAATTATTATTGAGTTGTAAGAGTTCTTTATATATTCTCGCTATATATAGTTCTTTATATATATTCATATATATATGGCAAAGGGCTTTTGTTTGATTTTTTATATATATTTTACTTTTATATATATTTATTTTTATGTATATTTATTTTATATATATTTTATTATATAATGTATGCCATATATATATATATATATATATAAAGAGAAAAGAATATTTTTCTCCAATCTGTACATCCAGCCTATTTTAAACATACTAAGGAAATGTCATTCTCCTCCAAGACAATTCTGAAGTTTGATGGCTCTATGTATTAGGAATCTTGGGCTTATGTAGAAAAAAGACCATTTCTTTATAGCAAGGATGGACAGACTACAGGCAAGGGCCAAACCTGGCCCACAGCTTGTTTTTGTGAATAAAGTTTTATTGAAACACAGCTATACTCATTCGTTTACATATTGACCGTGTCTGCTTTTGTGCTACAAAGGCAGGTTGAATAGTTGCAACAGAGACCACAGGGCTTTAAAGCCTAAAGTATTTGCTATCAGTCCCTTTACTGAAAAAGCTGGTCAACTGTTATTTTATAGCATTGGCCTGTTTGTTCTAATGCAGCTTTTGGATAACAGAAAAGAAATCTGTCACCTCCTTCAAGGATTTAAGACAACTTTTCTGTCTCCCCTTCTTTTCTTCAGGCTTAATAAATATCTCTCACCTTTTCCCAAAATAGGTTTTCAAGCACCAACATCATCTTTGCCTTCCTTCAGCTTGTCAGTTCCTATTAAATTGCCAACCCCAAAGCTATCATAGTCTTCCTTGTGATCAAATCATTACAGGAAATGGGAAAACCATCTACTCCTTTAACTTGGACTACACAGGTTTTTAACAACCTCAACCTATGGCTTCAATTAGAAATGTGGTCAGTTATAACCCCAAGTGTTATTCTACTGAGAGAGATCTCCCCCAAGATTCTTTACTCATTCGCCCATCAGTTCATTCAACAGACATGTGAAGTGACTCTTGTGTTCCATGCATTGTATAAATGGTTATTTAAATCCAGATGCAAGATGCTGGATTCATACCTGTTCAATTCTATGAACTATGACTCGCATTCCAGCATGTCATCTATGGCGTGGGCTATTGTTAAGATTATGTTATTCTGCAACAAACTGCTCTAAATGCAATGTGTAAATAAAACGGTAACAATTTACATAGTTCATGAATATGCAATTTGGACCAAACTCAACAGAGAAGGCTCATCTCTGTTCTATGTGGCATCGAGTAGGGTCCTCAGGCACCTCTCTCTCCACGTGGTCTCTCCAGCATGGCCAGGGTAGCCATCCAAAAGCCATGTCCTAAGAGACAGCCAGATTGAAGCTGCATCACTGTTTCTAGCCTAGTGTTATAAATGACTTAAGGTCGCTTCTCTCACATTTTATTTGTCAAGGTGGCTATAAATTCCTGCCCCATTTCAAGCCAGAGGGAGAACTAGACTTCACCTCTTGATGGCATGTGAAAGAAGATGTAGACAGGTCTTAAAACTGCCACAGCTACCATCACTCTAATTGGAATGATGGTTCTCAAACCGGGGCCATAAGGAGCTCTGAGAGTCCACGAACTGAATTGAGTTTCTCCACTGTAAGGACAGAACGTTAACATCTATTCTCCTAACCATCCCTCTCAAGAAGTAAATATTTATTTCTGTGGATCTGCGTCCACTTAGGAGGCTCAGAAGCAAAAAAACAAAGCATTCCACTGGCCTGTGTAAAACAGGCTCTTTCAAGTTACTTTTCTCCAGTCTGGAATCTGTGGCCTGGAGCTCAGCCTCAGGAAGACGACCTTGATGTCTTTATGATTAAATTCAAAGAGGAGAATAAATGTTCCTGCTCTCCTTGGGCCTCTGAAAGATGCCGTGAAATTTTGCCAATGTAACTGGATAAAAGGAGCTCTTTATAATACGTAAATTTTGCCAGCATTGTCTCCTTAGACATCTTTTCAGGCTGGCAGAGAGGTAATGCATCCTGAGTGCATTTAAAGTGAACTGGGCTTTTCTATTTTTAACTAGCATTATTTTTTTAAATGTTAAATATGAATCCTATTACATTACTCAAGGAAAGGTGGATGGAAGTTTGAAATAGACCCCAGAATTGTTAACTTAGAAGCAGTGAGCGTGCTAAGGAGTAGAGGCATGTGAATTTTGAAATTAATATCCCAGCTCCAATGACATCAGTATGAAACCTGAGGAAATCATGTAACCTCTTTGTGCCTCGGTTTCCCCACTGGTCAAGTAGGAAGAAGCCAATGATAAGTACTCACCAATGTTCCAAGTGACTTTCAATAAATGTGGAGGGCAGAAATGCTTCGGGATTAACTTCTACCCTCCGGGCCCCAACAAGGAAAAAGAAAGTGCAAATTAGAGCAAACGTGGGACTTAGAACTAAAAATTCTGCTTCCAAATAGCTTTATGTAACCTCTCTGAGCCTCTGTTTCCTCATCTATAAATTGCAGGTGGCCATCCTTGTATGGCCCATATCCCAAGGCTACTGGGCTAATCAGATGAGATAATGCATGCAAAAGAGCACCATAAACCGTAATAGCCTCTGCATCTGCATCTGTCAATGGCAGTGTTAGGAAAAAAAAAAAAAAAAGATATGCGAGTTGATCAGGTTCTAAGGTGATAATATTGAGAAAGTGGGAAGAAAGGGCAGGAGTTGGAACTCAGCTGAGCTCTCGCCTTTTGGTCTGAAGCGATAAAACAAAATATCTGGAGCATGCAATGATGTGATTGCTGGACATGTATTCTACGAGACAGCAGAAAGGGGAGAGGAGGAAGGGTAGGGCTAACTCGCTCGGATGGAGGACCAGCTCTATCCATACCAGGCAATGGTATGAATCCCGTTGCCTGGTTCGGATCCTGAATACAGCACTTCTAAGCTGCAAGACCTTGGCAAGATAATTAAACATTCTGTGGGGCTTCCCTGGTGGCGCAGTGGTTGAGAGTCTGCCTGCCGATGCGGGGGACGCGGGTTCGTGCCCCGGTCCGGGATGATCCCACATGCCGCGGAGCGGCTGGTCCCGTGAGCCATGGCCGCTGAGCCTGCGCGTCCGGAGCCTGTGCTCCGCAACGGGAGGGGCCGCAGCAGTGAGAGGCCCGTGTGCCGCAAAAAAAAAAACAAAAAACCATTCTGTGCCTCAGTGTTTTCATCTGCAGAATTGGGTTAATAATTGTGCCCCTCCATGGAGTTGTCGTGAAGATTATATTAGTTACTGCAAGTGCTTAGAACTTGAGTGCTTCCGATGAATACTCAGTATATGTTATATTCATTCATTCATTTATTCCACTCCATTAACACATATCTATTGAGTGTTCAATCTGTGCCAATCCCTGTTTTAGGAACTGGGCATATAGTCATGAGTAAAACAAAATGCCTGCCCTCAAGTAGCTTGGAGTGTGTTCTAGAGCATTTCCAGAAAGACAACAGATGAATTCTTATACAGGATGTCAGTTCAGGGCTCACCTGGCAGTCCAGTGGTTAAGACTTCACCTTCCAATGCAGGGAGCTCGGGTTTGATCCCTGGTCGGGGAGCTAAGATCCCACATGCCTCGTGACCAAAAACACCAAAACATAAAACAGAAGCAATATTGTAATAAATTCAATGAAGACTTTAAAAATGGT
This sequence comes from Lagenorhynchus albirostris, assembly GCF_949774975.1. NCBI lineage: Eukaryota > Metazoa > Chordata > Mammalia > Artiodactyla > Delphinidae > Lagenorhynchus > Lagenorhynchus albirostris. Next base: position 70,284,229 of record NC_083111.1, on the reverse strand, counting down.
CCAATCAAAAAAATCTTTAAAAAAATGTATGTCAGTTCATGATAAATACGATGGATAAAAGTAAGATGGGGTACAGGGGATATGAGATTAAAGGGTTGCAATTTCAGGTAGAGTGGCCAAGGAGACTTCCTTGATCTCTGATATATTGAACATGTAGGCACAGGTACGGTGGGCTGCCCAGATACACCTCAGGATGTAGGCACTCATTCCGCCTACTACCAGGACCTCTAGCTGCTGCTCCAAGACTCAGTCAAAGAGAGCTTTCATCCCAGACCATTTCTCAGAAGGCAGCCTGCATCTGTGACTGGCCAACATGGAAGTACAAAAGCCTAACCATTTGTCCTCAGCTGGGACAACTCTGAAGGGCCATCGCAGCTCCCTGTGGGATTGCTGGACATCTCCATTGAAACTGCATCATGGTACAGCTTCTCCCTCTGCCCAGCATCCCTCCCCATGTTGTCGTTGTCTCTGAGCTCACTCCCCCGTTAGCCTCCTCCACACAACCCTCAGAGACCTAGACTCTCTTTCCCAGGAAATCCGACCTATGACAAAAGCTAAGTAACTTGTACAATACCTTTCCGCGTGAAGCGGTGGAGCAAGGATTTACCCCGGGGCTGCCTGCCTCTGTGGTTTGGGGCCTCTCCTGTTGTTATCAGCGGTGGTGCACATTCCATTCTGTTCCAGCCAGTGAGGCAGCAGGAAACTTGGAATTTCTTGGAATTTCTGAGCAACCCAGAGCACGAGGGTGGGTGTAGCTGTGGATAAGAAAAGGAGAGGAGGTGTTAATTTCAAGAGCAGAAGACATTAAATTGAAACCCAGTGACGATGAAAATGCACCAACACATTTTGAAAAGAAACTTGTGATATTTTAGAATTTGACTCATTTTTTGCTATAGATTCCTAGTGCTTTTGTAATAGGTGTACAATGGTTTAGTTTATATATTTGAAAAATAAACCTCTTTCCAACTAAGTTCTAACTTTAGTTTGGTTTTCTATCAAGTCTGTTTTCATACATTTTAGAATGCCATTTATATCTTGGGATAAAGTTACTTTGGGGAGCCCCAAAATGTGAACTTCCTCCTAATCTCAACAACGTATTTATTTTTATATCTGGATGCCTTGAAGGATACCTGCCTTTGGTTCAGCCTGCATCCCAGACACAACAGGTCCAGAAGCTGGCAATATGGTAAGTAGACATCCCAGGCTGGGAAAAGGAACATAGAAATTCTTCAGGTGTTGGGAAAGTCTTCCTGAAGCAGTGTCACAAGCCACTGGAGAGGAATGTAGCAGACGAAAGAAAATTAGTCACTGTAGTAAAATCTTATGGAGAACAAAAACCAATAAAAACATCCAGGACCTGAGGAAAAGAACTAATTCCAAATTTACATAATTTTTTATAAGTACTTTGGACCCACGCTAGATGTATGTTTGCAAACTGCATTCTCACAATACCTCTATACGGAAGGGGATATTAAATTTACCTTAAAGTTGTGTAAACTGAGATTCATGGCAGGTAAGTGACTTCCCAAAGTTTATACTTGTGAGTTGAGAGTGAGTATTTCAACCCTGACTGGCCAACTCCCAGTGCCATGCCCAAAAGCAGGAATTCGTTTTTATGATGGTTGGAAATACAACTCAGGGAAAAAAAATTCCAGTTCTTTCATTGTCCTACTCTTTCCTGCCCTGAGATGCAACATTGTAACCCTTGTTAAACTCGAGCCAGGCAAGTGGATTCACCCTCTCTGGAGGTACAGTTGTTCCCTTTATCTGTGGATTTACTTTCTTCGGTTTCAGTTATCCATGGCTAACCTTGATCCAGAAATATTAAATGAAAAATTACAGAAATAAACAATCGATATGTATATTTTGTGCCATTCTGAGTAGCTTAATGAAATCTCGTGCCATTCCACTCCATCCTGCCTGGGATCCCCAGCCATCACCATCATCTGCTCCTGGCATCCAATCATCAACATCGACACAGTTCAATGATCCAGGATCACCCGGAACAGATGATCCTCCTTCTGAAGTATCATCAGAAGGTCGACAGGGGGCTTCCCTGGTGGCGCCGTGGTTGAGAATCCGCCTGCCGATGCAGGGGACACGGGTTCATGCCCGGGTCTGGAAAGATCCCACATGCCGCGGAGCGGCTGGGCCCGTGAGCCATGGCCGCTGAGCCTGCGTGTCCAGAGCCTGTGCTCCGCAACGGGAGAGGCCACAGCAGTGAGAGGCCCGCGTACCGCCAAAAAATTATAATAATAAAGAAGGTCAACAGTATCCTAACACTATGTCATAATGCCTACATCATTCACCTCACTTCTCATCATAGGCATTTTATCATCTCACAACATCACAAGAAGAAGGGTGAGTACCGTACAATAAGCTACTTTGAGAGAGAGAAAGAGGCCACATTTACATAACATTTATTATGGTTCTATTTTATTATTTGTTGTTGTTGTTAATCCCTTACTGTGCTTAATTGAGGAATTAAACTTTATCATAGGTATGTGTATAAAGGAAAAAACATGGTATGGTTCAGTACTATCTGTGGTTTCAGGGCAGCCACTGGGTTTCCTGGAATGTTATCCCCCGTGGATAAGGGCCAACTACTGTATTTGTAAAGACTAAAATCTCTTTTGCTCTCCCAGAATCTTTTAGACCTCCACTGTGGCATTAACATCAGTGGATGAACTCTGCATTAGCAGAGCTGACACAGAAAATGTTACAAAAATTTTAGTTGCACACCCACCTTTAGACAAGTTCCAGCCTCCCCTAGAGCCAATGAGAAGAATGATACATTGGTTCTTAGAAATGATTAAAAGAGAGGCCTAATGATATCTCTACTAATGACTCTGAATTTTACTTATGCAGTGTTGGCTTCTTTCCATTTCAGAATCTTGGATGAATGTCTAAACCCTGGTAATGCCTCAGAGCAAATGTTACCTAATCTCGAACTGAAGTTTATAAGAATTCAATGGAATCCTATCCGGCAGAGTATGAATTATTTTTATCTTCTGTTTTCCTTGAGTAGTGTGTCCTTGAACACTTAATCTCTCCAAGCCTCAGCTTCCTCATCTGCTAAATGGGGAGATCAATGGTCGTTCACTTATTATGCAGGGCTAATGAGAGCAACAAATGATCCCTTTGGTCTCATACTGGGTGTCGACCGCTTAATGGAAACAAATTCTAATCATGTTCCCTCCCCACTTCCCCATGCTCAGCAGCCTTTGGGAGTTGCCAGTTGCCCAGAGCAACCACTTGAGCTTGGTCCTCCAGACTTTTCACGAGCTGGCTTCTACCCCCTGCCTCTCCAGGCTCCACAGCACAACCTTCCTTCTCACCACAGTCAAAGATGCCATTCCTGAGACCCTTTACCGACTTTCACTTTGCATTGCTCTGTCCAGTCAGCTTCCTCTCTCTGAAAACCCCTTGCCCTTTCCTCTGTCTGCCTAGTGAAGTCAAGTTTATAATTGAAAACCCTACTCTCAAATGTTCCCCTAGAGAAACTTTCCCTGCCCCTCCCTGGCCAAGCCCTGAGCTCTACGGAACTTTGTCCATACCACCAGCCACGACCAAAAGTGTTCTGGCCATACTCAGGGTTACCCCCTGGGATTAGCAGAATCACGATCCAGCAACTCAGGTCTCCTGGCTCCCCTGCTCTCTTTCCACAGATGCTTCTGTGAAAAAAATACAAAATTATTCTAGGAATTGTGGGAGACTCTGATGAATGCCCAAGACACTTATTCCATGTTTTACAGAGCTAATCTACCCAGTCATTCTAATAAAATTGTAGAAACGCAATTGACCAGAGCCTATGACTCACCCACCACTGGCTCTGGCTCCCTCAGATAAGGCAAAGAGAGCTGGGTACGGAGCTTATCCAGATAATAAACTCAGGGGCTGTAATTCCATCAAGGGTCTCTGATAGTGACAGAAACCCCCAAAGCAGGTTTCTGTGGTCACAGGAAAGACCACCTCAGTGAAATCATTAGTCCCTGCCATATTTGGCTTTGATTCTGACAGTGACAAGACTCACCAGATAAGCCCATTGGCTGCAGTAACAGATTGGGTTTGGGCAGCAAAGCTGTCCACAAATGAAGGATTCACTTTACGTCAATGAAAGCACATGAATCTCCGTTTAGTGGCGCCTTGAGTCCACAACCTCAAAATAGAATTGCATCTCCTCCAACTAGGAAACCTTCCTGTATGCAAAAATTGAAATACATCAGGATGCATATAAGTCACAGGGAGAGAGCTTTGGCTGTTATATCCAACTAGCCATAAATTCTCATCAGGTATGGGATGCCAAGAGAATCTGTAGGCAAAGAGAAAGTGGGAACAAAGTGATGACTCTGCCTTAGAATAATAACATGGAGTCTTTTGCATAACACTGTACAACAATTATCTTGATAGATCCTCACAAAATCCATCAACGTAGGTGAGTAAGCAGCACAATTGTCCTCATTTCACACATAAGAAAAATGAGGCTCAAAGATTCTGAATGAATTTCCCAAAGTCACGCAGAGGAGAGGCTCAGGGCTAGAAACAGTCCCCAGTCTGACCCTTTTCCACTCCACTAAACAGCTTTCTACCCAGGGGCTTTCATGCACCATCAAATAGAGAAAATCAGAACCACTGAGCTTCTATAAAAGAAAATGGAAAGTACTACATTCCAAAGGAAACTGGTTGTTTCTGAAGCTATCGGGTGATAATATTTTGTATTATTAATAATAAATCCGGACTAGGTTTTCTTATCCAGACTTTTGGTCTTCACTCTCCATGGAATGTGTTTTACTAGGAAGAGAATATAATGTATCTGGAAATGCATGGGATTTGGCATCAGAAATGGATCCAAACACTAGCTCTGCTATTGACTAGCTGTGTGACTGAGGACACGTTAATTGCTTTGAATCTGAATTTCCTTATCATGAAAATAGGGATGATAATAGATTCATCAGAGAAAAAGGGTAGGAAGTAAACAAAACAGCACGTGAAAAGTGCTCAACAGGGTGTACCTGGCACATAGTAATTCCTCAAAAATGTCTGAATCTGGAGAAACAAACTCCTTCACCACATCACATCTGCTAATGATGAACAGAGCACTCACAAGCTCTTTTAAAGAGTGGCTTCAGGCAGTGCGGCCCCACCAGGGCACTGCTCTTTGCTCAGCATCTCACATTTTGTGAAGCAGGGGCACGTTCACGATGAGGGAATCAAATCATTGTCTTCAGATCTCTGTCACTGGGCGAGGAATTAAATCAGCCTTTTCATCCACCAGCAAAAGGGCAAGTCTTTCTTTTCTTTATTAATGGAGTTGCTGACTTATTAGTTCACATGTCCTAAGCATCTGAAATAAACCCCAATACTGGGAAAGTGCTAGATGTCAGTTAAAATTTTGTGAGCACTGCTAAGTGCCAGTCTCTCTGTAAAGCACTTCCAACCACATTGGCACATTTGAGCCTTGCAGACATCCCTACAAGCAGATTCTCTCCATTTTACAAGTTAGGAAGTGGAGGCTCAGAGTCGCCCAAGGTCACACAGCACCCGCAGTAGCTGAGCCAGGGTTCCACCTCTAATGTTCTTCCCCTTTCCTTTAGGACAAGGGGCTCACTGCCATACGGCTGCCAAGTCTCCATCAAAGTCAGCATCCAACAAAAAGTACCAAGAGTGAGCAGGGACAGATGAGAGTGAGAGAGGCCCCCATCACTGACTCACGACCAGGGGGAATCCGTGTCAGACCTTCATGCCCTCTGCCTCTTTACTTGTGAAATGGAACAGTACCTTACTTGGTTTAGATTTAAGTCAGTCTCAAATTACTAAGTGGCCTGATTCATTTCAGAATTTCGCATGTGTAGTATGTTTCCCAGAAAGCCATTTGGAAGACTAGCCTTTCTTTAGGTTTGCTTTTTATTATTTTACTAAGAGAAAAATCTTCGTTGTTTTCACATTCACCCAAAATTTATGAAGTGAATGCTATGTGCCTGGCATTCTAACTAGGTTCTGGGGATAGAGAAGCCAACCAGAGAGACTCCATCTCTGCCCTCACAGAGGGAAAGACTGGACTACTAACCACCAAACTGTAAAAGTGATTATATAATCAAAATTCTGATGACTGCCCCACAGGGGTTTAGAATGCAATGAGTGCTATCAAGGGACATACCACAATCTCGGGGTCAAAGAGGGCTTCCTGAGAAAATGATGCTTCAAGGGAAAGCAGAAGGTTGAGTACAAGTTGGCCAACTGAATGAGGGTAGTGATACTCCAGGCAAAGGAAACAGCACTTGCAAAGTCATAGAGCCAAGAAGGAGCAGCTCTTCTTTGAGGAACTGAAAGGAGACCAGAGTGACTAAAGCACAGAGACCCAAAATGGAAGGAAAGGATATGAAAACCGGGCCAACAGAGGGACAGCATTGCTTTCAAAAGCACTCATCGGTCATGGCTTTAGTCATTGTGAACATACATACTCGGCCCCACGCACATGCTCTTGAATATAGCTGATATTTACAGATGTTAGACCTAAACAGACGAAGGGTTCAAATGAGGAACTTTTTTTCTCCCTCTGTTCCTCTTCCACCTTCTATTCTTCTTGATCATGATCCTACTTTCTAAGTGTGGTAGGAAACATAGAGACAAGGAATTTCCTAAGAAACTGTAGGTGTTCAAAGGGTACAAAGTTCCAGTTATGAGATGAATAAGTTCTTAGGATGTAATATGCAGTGTGATGACTATAGTTAACAATACTGTGTTGTTTACTTGGCAGTTGGAAGAGAGTAGATCTTGAAAGTTCTCACCACGCACACCAAAAAAGGTAACAATTTGAGGTCATCTTATTGTAGTAATCACTTCACAATATACACACAGAGTGAGTCATCGCGTTGTGCACCTTAAACTTACACAATGTTTTATGTCAATTGCATCTCGATAAAGCTGAAAAAGAAAACAAAATTCAAAAACAGTGAAAAAAATCTGTTTTGCACAGCCTCACGGATGTCTCTAAGGGAACACGGTATAACCTTGAGCAAAAGCAATACATTTCAGGGATTTTTCCTTTCTTCTGCAAAACTGGAGCGTTCAAACATCTCCGAGCACTTATAGGATTAAAGGGGGTGATGTACAGAGATCTACTGAGTGCAGTGACCGGCACAGATAGCTATGTGCTGAACGCCCCCTTCTTTCCTACCCACGTGAGGTAGGAAACAGGAAAGGTGCGCTGGTTACGTGGGACTAACCGCTGTAACAAAGAAATTCTATGCACAATGGCTCAAACATGAGAGGAATTTACTTTTTGTTCACTCATGTCTAAAATGGGTGTTCCTGGCTGATGGCCAGATCTCTTCTGCACACAGTCCAGGGACCTTCATTCCCTCTCAAGTCTCCATCAGGTTCTTCTGCCTCAAGTTGGCAGAAAGGATAAAATGTGAAGGAGTACTGCCCGCACATCATTCAGGCTTGACTATCAGGGCCCTGTTGCATGGCCACACCTAACCGTAGGAAATCAAGACCCGCAGGATACCTGGGGGAGGAGAGGGAACGGGTGTAAGTGACTGGCCAGTCGTCTTGGCCACCCCACCAAGATGAGAGGGAGCTCTTTGTTACTAGCCTAAGTAAATTAGCGCACCTACAAGTAGGTACTACACACCTCCTTCCTGCAGCACTTCCTTGAAGGCTGGGGCAGGTGTGGCAATAGCAGTGAGTAGCGCCATTATGTTCCTCCCAACCTGGAGGCTCCTGAGAGCGTATTAGCAGCCTGACTTCTCCCTCTCCTTATCTCCACAAGCACCCCGTCATCGGATTTGTTTGCTTTTCTCTCCTAAAATATGTGAAAATCCTTCCTCTTCCTGTGATTACCTCCACTGCCCTTTATCTTTACTCCCCTGATTCATGGCAACAGTTTCCTTACTTCATCTCTAGCCAGACTGGCTCCCGTCCATCCCATCGACTTCGGACTCCAGTCCACCCTCCTAGCCGGGGCCACCAAATGCAGTTGACACTGGCCTGCTTTAATCCTATTTGGCACATCGAAGTTTGCAGGATAACGTCCAAAGCCTCTAACCTGACAGCTGACAGGAAGCGGCCCTGCCTCCCATATAGCCTAATCCTTCTCTGAGTCCAGCCTTGTACCTACCTGTCCAGCACATTCTGTATGGTGTCCTGCAGACAGCCACCAGGCTGTTTCTCTCCTCCAAGGCCTCTTTGCTCCTGTTAACCTTCTACTGGTATGCATGTATTTAAAGTCCATCCCAGGCATCCCTAACTCGTGGAATCCCCCTGTGACCTTCACCTTGCTCCTCTGTGTTCTCAAGATACCCTTTGTATATATTTCTTGCTGAACTATCACTGTAGTGATAATGTTTATTGGTATTTCATCCACCCATCCCGCTATCCCTGAAACTCCAAGCAAGTCAACAATTTTGAGAGCCTTGAATGTCATTCTGAGGGCTTGGAGGTTAACCCTGGAATGTAAGAGGAATTGCTGAGGATTTTTGATAAAGGGAGCAATACAATATAGTCAATATTTTAGGATAAATCTAGGGGGAGACCACAGGTAGATTATGGGAAGGACTAAATGGATGCAGGACTACTTGTATGGAAGGGAGAAGACCAATTCAACCAGATGTTATCTGTGTGACCTTGAGCACACCACCTCTCAGAGTCTTGTTTTATTTATGAACAAAGCGGAAATAATAAATCATGCCGAACCGTCTCACCAGGTCAATGTGAGGTCACTGCGGAATAATGTATACTAAAGTGCTTTATAAAGTCCAGTGAAATTATTAAGGCTAGTGGTTAAAATCCAAATAAATCCAAAGTGAGACATGCCTACCATGTCTTCAGTGTCGAATAGAGTCCCTTCTTGAAGTCAGATGCGTCCCCGGACTGCCCAGTATTCCCCTGTGCAATGCGAGGCTAAAATTATCCCTACTTGCCTGTCACCCGTGAGCTGACTTCCAGTACCTGAAGGGTTGTCATGCGAAAGAACGGGATTAACTCCATAGAGCTGTGTGACGGTTTCCAGGAGACAAATACTGACTCAACCTAAGGAAAACCTTTCTAACTGTCAGAGCCGCCCAAAGGCTGCCTGGGGCTGGGAGTGCAGGTGGGCCGTGAAACCCTTGAAATTAGAGATGATGAAAACAAAGCTGGGAGACCATGGAGGCAGAGTCCACACATCAGTGAGGTTTGGACTGGTCGGCTTCTAAATGTCCTTCCAATTCTAAAACCTCATTGTCTGCTGCCCCTGGGGACGCCTCTATAACTATGCGTGTTGCTCACATTGTCAGTTTATGACATGAGACAGTTGATTTAGAGTTTTCTCTCCTCCACTAGACTAGGGTCATCCAAGAGGCAAGGACTGAGCCTCCTCTAACTTGAGATTCTCAGTGCCCGCAGCAGCTTCCGGAGCACAGTAAACCCTCAGTAAGTGCTGGTGGAATGACTGGATGGATGAATGAATTATGCTGGGGGTGTTGGGATGATGTCTTTAAGTTCCGGCTAAGATGAGTATTTCATAGTGAGGCTTGTGTGTGATGATGTTGGTCTAGATTGATACTTTCCAACTTGGAGTCTTTCAACTCCTAGAAGTCCTATTTTCAGTATTAAGAAAAAAGCTAATAAAAGTCTGGTGTTTGTCCCTGTTACAGAGTGCCCCAAATTCGAAACCACCCAGTTTCTCTGCATTTAGCTGGGAATTTATCGACTTGGTGTGGTCACTCTTTATCTCCTATAGCAAACCATCACACCGGAACTTCAGACGTATCATCTCATTTAATCTTTTTGTGAAACCTGTGTGTTAGGGCATGCTGTCTCTAGCTTATAGACAAGAAGATAGGGGCTCAGAAGGGTTTTGTGACTTGCTCAGTAATGGAGGTTTAGAGCGTCAGAGGCAGAATTTCGACCCAGTTCTGCCTGGCCTCTAAACTCATGCTCTCCCCACGTAATACTCGGCTTCGTTTCAGAGAAGGAGGCTTCTCTGATGTGTGTGTCTTTCACTGAGATGCTTCAGATGGGGGTCAGTGTTGGCCATTAGCATTTCCTTCCCTTTGGGGAGAACAACGGGTGTTCTCATCTTCCCTTCTGACCACTCAAAACCCCCTGAGTTTAATGAGAAGGCAGACCCACCAAATTATACCTGACCTCATAGATTTCTCACCTCACAAACCCCCAACAGCACAACCCCCGCTTCCAGCTGAATCTCCTTCTTACCCTCAGATGTTATTACATAGAAGAACATGCAGAGGTCTCCCAGGCCCTCTATTCTGGACCTTATATTTTTCTCGTGTTGACAACTTAATACATGTCCACACTTCCTTTTATGGGGAAAGATAAGACTCTGATGGTAATCAGAGCACCAGGGTAGGAAATGCCACATTCCTCCGTGTAAATATTTGACTAAGCTTTCTCCAGGCCATGCATCATTATGCCGAGCCCCCAGAAAAACTTCAGGTCCACAGATCTGCAGGTGAGATACCTTGGCAATGAATTATGAGAGGGCTTGTTTAAAAACCACGGCCAGAGCAATGTATTTCTGGAAGGGGTAAGGAGGCCTGCTCTACGTGACCAAAAGCTGTTCTGAGAAAGCCAAGAATAGAGGCTGGGTCTCAGCTGGGCTGGAGTTTCTCCTTCAGTCAACTAATCCCTGAAAAGAGGGACCTGTTTGGATAGTTTTTAAAGAAAGAAATGACTGCAACTATGTAGCTAATGTCCATGTAAGTGAAAAACCGGAAGCAACCTGAAGGTCGATAAAGAATTACTTACATCCACCAATGCAGTGGGCAAACAATAATAAAAGTATTGATAATCATAGCTAACATGTATTGATTGCTGACAACATGCCATTATAGGTTCTTCTCATTTAATCCTCACAACATTCTCCTAAGGTCTCTTAAAGTGTTCATTGTGCCATTTTACAACTGAGGCAGAGAGAGGTTGAGTAACTTGGCCAGGGCTGCACAGTAAGCAAGTGATGGAGCAGAAAACTACACAGACGTCGGAAATTCTATTACAAATGAATATTTGTTGACTTTAAAATATGCTCATGATATTAAAGGGAAAAATGCAGTTTCCCAAATTGTGTGATTCCATTTTTTTAATTATGAGAAATGGAGAATGATGGCTACTATTAAAACACAAACACACACACACACACACACACACACACACACACACACACACCAGAAAATAAAAAGTGAGGAAACTGGAAATGTAGAGAAATTGGAACTGTTGGTGGGAATGTAAAATGGTGCAGCTGCTGTGAGAAACAGTATAGCGATTCCTCAGAAATATAAAAATGCAATTATAAATTTTTTGATCTTTACATCTGGAAACTATATATTGTTGCTGCAATAATTTCTTCTTATATTTGAGACCAGATGTGTTGGTCCTAAAGGATGAAAACATTGCCATCAACATGCTGTCCATCTTCATGGAGGCTCTGGACAATAATCTATTTTTGACCTTATAAAGGTAGACATTACTCACACCCAAATTGTGCGCTGAAGAGCATATCTTGTGCACCTAGTCATCAGAGGCCAAACTCTTCTATTGCAGGCATTCAAAAAATGGCTTTCCCTATTTTTCCTTTTGTTGCCTGTGCTTTTGATGTCCCACTTTTTTTTCTAATGGCCAACCAATTCTAAAGTTCAGCTTTCATGAACATCATTGAAATAAACACTTCTGTGACAGGTTGTGGCTCATTGCAAAGCTGTTGTGAACAATTCCACTTTGGGGTATATACCCAAGAGAATTGAAAGCAGGATCTCAAAGAGATATTTGTATATCTCATAGCAGCACTGTTCACAATAGCTCAAAGGTAGAAGCAGCCCTAGTGTCCATCCGTGGATGAAGTGGTCTATACCTACACTAGAATATTACTCAGCCTTAAGAAAGAAGAAATTCTGATACAACGTGGATGAACCTTGGGGATATTATGCTAAGTGAAATAAGCCAGTCACAAAAAGACAAATGCTTTATGATTCCACTTATACGAGGCATCTAAAATAGTCAAATACACAGAAACAGAAAGTAGAATGGTAGTTGCCAGAGCCTGGGAGGAGGGGGCATAGAGAGTTATTGTATAATGGGTTCAGAGTTTCAGTTTTGCAAGATGAAAAGAGTTCTGGAGATTAGTTACAGAACAATGTGAATACACTTAACACTAACGAACTATACAGCTAAAAATGTACCTGTAGTTAAGGTTCTTTAAAAATACCCCCATAACGAGAGAAAAGCAGTGAGGGAGAGTGGAAGCTGGAATACAAGGAAAGGAATCAGTTGTCTGCAGAGGAACAGTGTTCACCATGGCTTCTGCAGGTACCAAACAGGCAGGCTTTGTGCACTCCTCAAATTAGGCCCATATGCTCAGGTGCTCAGCCTTTGTGAGTGAGGGGCTTACAAGGGGCCTGAATAACCAGAAACAGGGGGTCTTCCTCCATTAAAGTGCGTGGATGGCAGGAGTAGGGAGTCAGAACTGTCATTCTGAGCAGAAATATACATTGCCTGAGTGAGCGTCTACAAAGACGGTTGAAGGTCTTAGAATCCAACTGGAGGCAGAAAAAGTTTGCCTGCCCCTGCTTTAGGGTGTATGTGGTATTTTATCTGAGGCTGATTGACGCCTGTCATTTTCCTCCCCAGATCTCCAAGATGAAGTGGTGTATGTAAAATGGCAAGAACAGCTGAAAGAAGGAGGACCTCATATTCTAAAGCAGACCTCATATTCTAAAGCAGATCATCTTTTACCAAATTCCTTCCACCTTTCTTTATGCTAGTGAGTGGTGTCAAGTTCTGCAAAACCAGAGTAATGTGGTTGTCAAGTGGCAGGCGGTTGGGAAACTTATTGGTTTTCCACTGGTAGATAAATTTGATGTATCCTAAACACAGAAAAAACCAACATTCTAAGAGGCCAATCACGAAGAGTCACAGTGTATCTGAGTGGTTAACCCTGTGATACTGAAATGACTCACCGGGGTCTGTGAACTTACTACTATTGATTTCACGGGTTTAGGTCCCCATTCCATATTCATTGTACTCTGTTAATTCTACAAATACTGCTGAAAACTTCCATGCCAGCGTTAGCTGCGGAGGCTCTTGATTTGCCCTCACATTTTTAAAAATATTTTTTTGGCCACACCATGGGGCTTGCGGGATCTTAGTTTCCTGACCAGGGATGAACCTGTGCCCCCTGCAGTGGAAGTGCAGTCTTAACCACTGGACCGCCAGGGAAGTCCCACCCTCACATTTTTTTTTTTAACAAATTAAAATTTTTTTATTTGGTTAACATGAAGAGAGGGAAACATCTGAATGTCTTTTCTATCATGAATATATATATATATTTTTTAACTTTTTATTTTATATTGGAATATAGTTGATGAACAATATTGTGTTAGTTTCAGGTGTACAACAAAGTGATTCAGTTATACATATACATGTATCTATTCTTTGACAAGTTCTTTGCCCAATTAGGTTTTTTGGGTTTTTTTAAGAGCCTTTGGCTTGTCTCAGCAGCTGAAGATGCTGTGAACGTTTCTGCTTTACTCCACAGTCCGTGGACTCAACCTCCAAGCTGTTGATTTGTGTCAAAGGTGCTAAAGAACTGTCGAGAACAGAGTGCTTAGCTCGGTCTGGTGTTTCTAAGCTTGAAATGGAAGATGGGAGGCTTTCTGGGTATTTCAAGAAGAAAGGGACTTAGTACAGGGAATTAAAAGTTTGAACAGTTGTGGTACGGGTTAGAGTCATGTCAGTAGGGAAATCTTCAAGGGCTGGAATCCAGGAAGCTGTTACCCCCGCAATCCAGGCAGTAGTGCTGAAGTGGTGAATTCTCAAGAAAGTGACTGGGAGGAAGCCATTGGCAACATCCCGCACGTACTGACACCTACTCTTTGACAGCTGCTGCAGCAGATAAGAAATTCTCCTTCTCGGCCTTCAAAACACCATCCCAGCACCTCTCCTTAGCAGAATCTAACCCTAACCCCTGCCGGCAAAATTCTAGGGAATGTGCTTCCAGGCTAGCTTCTCCCATGCAGAGGAGAATGTAGAAGGAATCAGGGAACTAGGTGGGGTTGATATTAAATAACCCAGCTTTGGGGGAGATTCAGGAAGACTTCCTAGAGAATACAGTACCAGAGACCGGGTTTTGAAAGACCAAGGTTGGCCAAGGCCTGGCCTTGGTCAATGATTCATCAAAGGAGTTTCCCTTTCTAGGCTGCAAGAGCCTGAATTAGGGAAGTACCATCTTCCCAAGAAGCGCTCGTCTTTTGCAACCAAAAGAATAGGTAGCTATAAATAGCCTGAGTTTCTCACCATTCTGTGTTCAAAATGGATAACTGCAAACAACTTCCTTCTAGAGGAAAAGATTTAGGAATGATAATTAATGCATCAAACAGCAATACCTTCCTCATTGGAAATGTAAGTGGGGGAGGATTTCTCTCAGAACATGTTTCATAGGCAGTTTGGAGTTGTGTCAAGAGAAAGAAACTGTCAACTACGGTCCGTCAGTGCAAGGCACAGAGTGAGATCCTAGCCTCTCCACCTTGACCTTGTCCTCCATCTCCCTGGTAGCCCCCTCCTAACCCTCCCAGAGACACATCAGAACTCTCCAGATCACCAGCCCATTGACTGCCCATCTTTCCCTCAAAGTTTAGATTGACAGAAATATTGAAGTGCTGGGAAGGTAAAGGTATGCATCAATTAAACACCTACACTTTCCCTTGCTACATTAGATGCGTTATGTACCTAATGTGTTGAAATCCTCTAAGGGACCTCTGAGAGAAACCTATTGCCCCCGCTTTCCAGATGAGGAAGCAAAGATCAAGAAAGGTAAAAATAATATTTCTGAGGTCACACAGCCACTGCTCTCCTCCAGAGAAAAGAGTGAGACCCTCATTCTTCTACTATAAGTGAATCCTGAGCTCCATGGAGTGTTCCTGGGTCACACGGAGGTTGAAACATCCTTACAGCTTTGCAAGACTATGGAGAAGCTTGAGCTCATCCCTTGTCCTTCCCCTCCTTCCCCCTTCATCCCAGGAAAACGTGGGACAGCCAGATATCAACATTGTCAGTGACATTAGCCACAGTAGGGTTCCACTTCCACCCTAAGCTCTCTCTGTATCATTTTCCCAAAGACATGAAAAAAAGAGAGGGCTCCTTTGAGACTAGAGCCCATGTAGATATTCAAAATTTCAGGTCACATTCGTCTCAGGGAATTTAATTTTTTGTTAGCTTCTTTATCTTCTACTGTTTCTTTATGAATCAAGTAAATACTTATCTGAGTTAGGAAAAATAGAAGATACATGTACACCTAAAGAAAACTAAAATCTATAAACACATTACAAGGATGAAATCACAGGTCCTCTGTAAGACAATAAGTTCAGCACTTTACTTTTCTTTTCCACACACCATCTCATGTACTTCCCAGTCTTTTTTAATAATTCTTTGAAGTTTTGGGATCCAGCTCATAGTTATGACACTATTATTTTATATATTATAAGCATTCTGCATCCTGAATGAACTTCAGGCTTTAATTCCTTTTTATAACCATAATGGTGACATTGAAGTTTATCTCTTCTTTAATTGTTATCACTGCTCACTGTGAGTCCTTCTATATGGTGACCATCTAATTCTGAGCTCTTGTGTTTCATTACTCAGTTTGCAAATGTGTCTTAAAGAAGTTTTTCAAGGAGGGACTGCAGATAATATATTTTGTCTCCTTTGCACATCCAGTGATATCATCCCATTCACTGCACACGTGAATGTTCACTGGAACATATATGGAACATTCCTGGATCACATCCTTTGCTTCTTGAAACTCTATAGATGCTACCAAATTATCTTCTGTCATTTAGTGTGCTGGAAAGAAGACGAAGGCTAGGTTAATTTTTATTAATATGAAACAACCCCATTGTTTCACCTCTGCATATTTACGGGATTTTGTATTTATCTCGGGAGGCTAATCCTCTCACGCCAGGCTACATAGATTTGAGGCTCTTATTTTGGGGTTTTCTTGAATCAGGGCTACTTGTTCCTGCCTCCCATGAGCCTTCTGTGCCTTTAGCTCAGCAATGCTAACTGGTGTCACACAGCTCTACATTTTCTGGCCAACATTTCTGAAATCTCACTTATTGTTACTCTCGTCCTTTCAACCCTTTGTCTCCTTTTCCCTAAATTCTGAGGGACTTTCTCAGATATGTCCTCCACACCCGTGGTAAACCTTCACACAGCAGGAAATGGCGATACTGCCCATTGAGCACATATATTTTTCTTGCTTTCTCCCATCATGATTCCTCCATCTAATTGCTTTGCCTTTTTCCCCTCTAGATCTTTCCTCCAGACATTCTGCTTCCATTTCAGAGAGACCTTCATGCAGTATGTGGGAGTACCATACAGTTTTCTGAAATGACCATCTGGATTCTGTGATAAATTGTTCTCAGTATTTCTCTACCTTATTCCTCCCGCCCACCTTTTTGGGGGGCAAGATTTGTCATTGTCCCCTTCTTTGTATTGATAGTGATATTGTTTGTTTTACTCATCCTCGGACAGGACAAGGTTGGTTTGTCAGTGTTTGTTAAAGCCAGGAAGAGTGATTTGCTCCATGCATGCCCTAAGGGTCAAATTCTCTTCTCCAGTTCACAATTTCTGCTCACAGATTTCAGTGCACTCCTTGCTTAATAGCTGGCTCTACCCTGGGATGCCATGCATTGAATATGCTTCCCTCTTGCTCAGATCTCAGCCCAGCCTCTGCTTCTCAGAGACAATGCAGGATGGGACCAGCCCAGCTCCTGCCAGGTAGAAGCCACCAGAGACTTCATGCCTTGTCAGCTACTTCACAGCTTCCGCAGGGTCACTTGCCTCCCCACACTACTTCAGTCTCTCCCTATTTTCTGTTCAGGCTTTCCTGTGATTCCCAGCATCTGGCTGGACTGGGAGAAATGGGAGAAGAGGGGGAGATAATACTATTCTCAAGGACAACTCCTGAGAAGGGGAATTTTCTCATGAAGGAAAGCAAGAGCATGCCATATGCTGGAGTCAAGGTAGCTGATCCTCAGTCCAGATCCATCTACCCCATGATGACTGTGAACCATTCTAGCTTCTGTCATCAGGCTGTACATTCAGTCTTAGCGTTCCATCTCATCTACGGTTTTCACAAGAAGAGCCGAACGGCTTAGCTTCCGGACCCACCAGACAGCTATCATTTGGAACCGGAAGTCAGCAGGTAGTTTACTTCAATCTTTTTCCATTTCCAAGCAGCTATTCATTCAAAGGGTCAAAAATATGTATAAGCCCAAAACTGAAGTCCGTGGGGGCCTGTCCTTGTCTCCTCTACACAGTCTGGGTGAAAACTTGGCAGAGCAAGAGAAAAAAGGTGACAAAATTTTAGTTCAGTTTGGATTCGTTTATTTTATTTTGTAAATTTTCTTCACAGAATCTTTCAAACTGCAAGTTTAGTTTTCACTCAACATCTCAGCCTCTGTAGGCTGTCCCAGTGGAGGGCTCTCCACTACTCTGCTGAGTGCCCCAGGCCGGGTCAGTGAAGTCCCTTTTCTCATAGCCAGTCATACAACCTCCAGAAGCGCTTTCTCACTTAGAGGCCCGCAGTCTTCTTCCTGGGCAAGGTGGCTGAACTGGAGCCCCAGAGCCAGGGTCTGTTCTTAGAGAAGGGGGATGGAATTCCCAGTTACCTGCTGTACACAAAAGCATCTTTAGGAAAGATCCCATTGAAATCCTGACATCCAAGCCAAGCTTTGAGGAATCTAAGGTGAAGCCATGAGGCTATCTGGGAAAGAGGGTTCTAGGCAGGGAGAACCACTGCTGGGAGCTTCTTAAGGAAGATGTGGGCCTGGCACACTTGAAGCTCAGCAAGGAAGCCAGTGTGGCTTAAGTCAAGGGAGCCAAGGGTTGGGATGGTGGTACCAGGGGGCATCACGCTGACGGCCCAGTAAAAACTGGAGGACTATGACTTTGAGTGAGTGAGATGGGAGCCTTGGGAGGATTTTGGGCAGGGGTGTAACATGATATGACAAATAACACTAAACAAGAGTTATCACACTTGCAATGAAAATAAAATACTGGTGAGGCACAGAGGACTCAACAGAAACAGGAAGAGCCACAGGGGACCAGCTTTTTCTGTGGCTTCATGCTGAGATGGTGGGATGAACAGGAGACACACCTAAATGGCCGGTGGAAGGCCCCAGAACAGGAGACTTTGTGGGACCCTAGAAGAAAACCCATGTCAGGTCAACCAGAAGCTTCAGCCAAGCTCTCACCCCATGCCCTGTATCCTCTGATTCCAGAAGAGTGTTCAGAAAGAAACATTTAGCCTGATCAATTTAACTAAAAGTAACAAGGCAAGACCACCTGATCAAAGACAAAGCCAAAAAGGAATAATAGTATCTTTCCACATTGGATCAGAGCAAAGAGAAGATCTGGGCAGAGCTCTCCATGTTAAGCGTGAGAAAAAAGGGAAGAAAATGGCATTTCAACTATGCAAGCATTCTAGAGCACAAAAGGGAAAGGAAAGACAATCTGCAAAAGAACAATAAAAAACTCAGTATGGAGTCATTTATACAAGACTCAAAAACAAGATGATGAAGCAATATGCTGGGTTGAAAAGGCAGATTACCAGGTTAAGGAAACAACTGCAGGTCAAAGCAGCATCCTTATGGATCAAACAAATAAATGTAAACCAGTGGAGAAAAGACTAGACACAACTAAAAATTCAAACAATGACAAAAAGAAAAGGCTTTAGCACCTCACAGTGAATGCAAAGGAAAAAGATAAATGAACAAACCAGTTACAGATGATGATAAATAGACTTCAAAGTTGGCCCACATAAAGAATCATTTATAATTTTTAAGGAGAGCAACTAACAAATGGGAGAGTGTTTCAGAGATGTCATTTCATATATATTTGTGATACTAGAAAAATACTAAATCTGCAAATCATAAGAAATTAATAGACTAGAAAAAAACAGTACAATTTACAAGGAGGCACTGAACTTATCCTGATCAACATTATCTATAGAGGAAGACTTTATCCAGACAGATAAAAAGGGAGTGAGGTGGGATCCAGCTGGCCTCAGACTTCACCACAGCAACATTCTTCGAGAAGAAATCAGATTTATGTCCCAAAGCCCTGACTAAAGGCAAATGTAACTCAAGAATATTAAAACTGAAGACATTCTGAAACATGAAAGAACTCAGAAACTATATGAGCCCTCTTGCAAAATATACTGGAAGACTAATCCAATCGCAAGATGAATTTATTAAAATACACACCTCTAGAGTGAAGAAGTTATAGTTCAAAGAACTAGTTATGGGGATCACATTCATTTAAATAAGGTTAAACAACAGCACAACAGCAAAATTTTTGATTGCCAAACACAATGTGTTATCAATCATTTTAACTTTAAAATTGTAAAAGTAACAAAACTCAGGACTAAGGAAAGGAGGTGGGAGAAAGTCAGAGGATGAATCACTTATCTTTTTCTATTTTATTGAAGTATAATTGATGTACAATATTATAGAAGTTACAAGTGTATAATACAGTGATTCATAATTTTTAAAGGTTATACTCCATTTATAGTTACTAGAAAATATTAGCTATATTCCCTGTGTTGTACAGCATATCCTTGAAGCTTATTTTATACATAATAGTTTGTACCTTTTAATTCATTACCCCTCTATTACCCCACCCCTTTCCCTCTCCCCACTGGTAACCACTAGTTTGTTCTCAATATCTGTGAGTCTGCTTCTTTTTTGTTATATTCACTAGTTTGTTGTATTTTTTAGATTCCACATAAGTGATATTATACAGTATTTGTCTTTCTCTGTCTGACTTTTCACTTAGCATAATGCCCTCCAAGTCCATCCATGTTGCTGCAAATGGCAAAATTTCATTCTTTTTTATTGCTGAGTAGTATTCCAGTGTGTGTGTTTGTGTGTGTGTGTGTGTGTGTGTGTGTGTGTGTGAATGTATATCTCACATCTTCTTTATCCATTCATCTGTTATGGACACTTGGGTTGCTTCCATTTCTTGGCAATTGTAAATAGTGCTGCTATGAACATTGGGGTACATGCATCTTTTTGAATTAGCATTTTTGGGCTTTTTCAGATATATACTCAGGAGTGGAATTGCCGGGGAGAAAATATTTGCAAGTAATATGACTGATAAGGGGTTACTGTCCAAAATACATAAACAGCTCGTACAACTCAACATAAAAAAAACAAACAACCCGATTAAAAAATGGGCAGAAGACTTGAATAGACATTTTTCCAAAGAGGGAATGCAGATGGCCAAGAGGCACATGAAGAAATGCTCAACATCAATAATCATCAGGCAAATGCAAATAGAAACCACAATAAAATGTCACCTCACACCTGTCAAATGGCTATCATCAAAATGAACACAAATAGCAAATGTTGGTGAGAATGTGGAGAAAAGGAAACACTCGTACACTGTCAGTGGGAGTGTAAATTAGTGCAGCCACTGTGGAAAACAGTGTGGAGGTTTCTCAAAAAACACTTTATCTTTTATAGTAGGAGGTTATTTTTAATTAGTATTGCCTGAAAAATTGGAAGATGTATATTAAAAGAGGAAAATGAAACATTTGATCTCATCAAGTTTTTACTTAACCCTACTTAGAGAGATATTTGAGGAAATACTATCACTGGCAATGGAGGAAAAAAGAAACATGATCTAAATTTCAGCAGTTTCTTCAGTTTCACTTCAGTTCATTTTTCTTTAGTTACAATCAAGTGTAATTACACAACGTTTTTATTTTAAAAAGCATTATGATCTCTAACTAGTTAGCTAGCTTTTTATCTACCTAACTAGCCTTCCATTCTTCCAACCCATCCATATACGCACAGGGATGTTTGGAATGAGGTCCACCAGAGTTAATGTTGGTTATTTCTTGCTGGTGGAATTCTGAAGTGATTTGCTGATTTCTTCTTCATACTTAAAAAAAAATTCTTTAAAATTATTTTATTATGAACATTTATCATTTAATAAGAAATAAAGTTGTGATATTTTAAAATACATATGTTGGGAATTCCCTGGCAGTCCAGCGGTTACGACTCTGTGCTTCCACTTCAGGGGCACGGGACTAAGGTCCTGCATGCTGCACAGTGCGGCCAAAAAATATTATAATAATAAAATAAACTAAATATGTTTACTTAAATCTTATATAGTAATAAGTCAATATTTGATGGTGTTCTGAAATCAGAATTATTACTCAAGAGTAATTGATGTATTGAGGGTTTGCTATATATGCTGAGCACACTGTAAACGGGCCTCATATAGACAATGCTATTTTTTTTAAACCTCACAACTTCATGAGCATGTCCCCATTTTAAAGATGAGGAAACTAAATCTCATATATGTTAAGTGATGACATCACTCACTTCCAATCAGCTGAGAAGGAGCTCAAATCCATGTTCTTAATTCCAAGTCCATTCATTCCTTTATCAATTTGGTACAGAGGCCCCACTCTGTCCCACATATTATATACACTCCACTATGGCACAATCCCTAGACTTCTTCCCGAAGACAACGTTAAGCATTTCCTCTTTAGACAGTTAAAGAAAAGTGTATAAGAAAGATTTTACAAAAGAAAGATTCAGAGACCCTGATTGATAAACCATCCTGAAATGGTACCCTCTCTTTAGCTTGCCTTTTCTCTTCTCTTCTCTTTTATATTCTCTTTGGAGATGATATGGTGCCTGATTTTACGTATACCTTGCAGATTTATTTTATTTAAAATATAAAATATACTGAAATTGGGACCAGGGTGTTTGTGTATGATTCTTTCAGGTGCACGTGGATGCCTTGCGTACTTTCTGTATGTGGCTATATCTCACAATTAAAAAAAAAAAAGAATTTTACAGCCTGTTAGCAAGGTTTATCAGCTTGTTTCACTCAATAAATTAAATATTGACCTGTGATAAATAGTAAAACATAGATGATCAAACATATTTAGATAAACGTCTATAGGACTGTGTATTATTTACCTATTGCAATATATACAAAATACCCCCCAAATTACTACTTTAAGCCAGCAAACATTTGTTTATCCCACAGCCGCTGGGTCAGGGCACCAAGCGCAGCTGAGCTGGCTGCCTCTGCTCGCTCTTTCTCACACACAAAAGCCAGAATTCGTGTGTTGATGGGGCGGCCATCATCAAGCTCAACGGGAGAGGAGTTGCTTCAAAACTCACCCATCTGGCTATTGGCAGGCCTCAGGCCTTTGCTGGCTGTGGATCAGAGTCACCAGTTACTTAACCACAGGGATTTCTCGATAGGTCTGCTCACAGTACGCAGTCTGCTTCTCCCCAAATGAGCGATCTCAGAGAGAAAAAGAAAAGGAGACTCGATATGAAAGCTGCAGTCTTTTTATAACCTCATCTCAGAAGTTATGTTCAATTGCTTCTGCTTTATTCTGTTCATTAGAAGTGAGTTACTAGATCTAGCCCTCACTCAACAGGAGGGGAATACACAAGGGAGTGAATGGCTGGAGGTGGGGGGTCAAGCTAGAGGCTGTTTACCATAGGCAGAGACAAAAAAGCCATGTACAAAAATGGTAGCAGTAGCTGCCTCTAGTAGTGGATCGGAACTATGGGTGCTCTTAATATTATTTTTATTGTTCTCCTTCTTTTCTAAATTATCAATGGTGCAGAGGTAGACATGGTTGAAAGCATGGGCTCTGTATTTAAATTCTGCTTCTGTCATTCACCACCTGGATAAGACAGAGCCTTACTAAGACTCAGTTTCCCCCGTGCCTACTTCTCATGCTCTTGTGCAGATCGACGTAATCTGTCTGAAAAGCACTCACAAGTAGCACATTTTAAGAGCTCATTAAATGTGGGCATTTATCACTGATGAGTATATAATTTTTGAAATATGAAGAAGAAGGTTGGTAGAAGTTATAATAATACAAAAAATTATTATCCCATTTATGCTTATACTTATTTTCGTTAGCAGGGGAGGGATACGAACACAAAAAACACAGGAAAAGTGAGAGCAAATAGTATAAGCAAATGCTAAATTATGTAGATCAAACCACAAGTGAAGTCATTAAAAATAAAGGGAAAATGGAAGATGGAGCAATTGTGGAGAGGAATGCATTTCAGAAGAGGCAGGGCAGGCTATGGAGAGGCTGATGGGCAGGATTAGAGGATCTGAAATTCTGGTCAGTTCCTCATTTACTGAGTGCCTCCTCCATGCCAGCCACTGAAGATGCAGCGCTGAATAAGGCAGAATGTCTTCAGAAAACTCACAGTCTAGAAGGCAAGGACATCAATAAGAGATCCTTTCAAAGTATTTGGTGACTTCAGAAAGAGAAATAAGCATTTAATCAACAGCTATTTATTGAGCAACTACTATGTGCAGGCATTATAGGAGATACCAAAACCCACTGTCCCCAAAGAGCTCATTGCATAGTTCAGGAGACGGACAATTAAACAGGCAATCTCAAGGCAACGTAACAAATGCTGAAATGAGAAGAGCATCCTTTTTTAAAGAGATTACATGACATGGAAGAGCAGAGGAGTGGTTCAGGGAGTCAAGGAAGGTCACATATAAGCTGAGACCATGTTAGCCAAGCCAAGCATTTAAAGAGAGAGTTCTAATTGAAGGAACATCCTAAGCACAGGGTTCTGAGACAGCGCAGAGAAAGATGACATAACTGGGAGACAAAAGGCTGGCAGGCTTAGGCAGGTTAATCAAGGCCAGATCATGGAGTATTCAGAACTGCAGACAACAGAAAATAGAGTGCACGCTTAAAATTTGCAGAGAGCAATGACATCGTGGAGGCTCTATTTAAGGAGGAACTTGTGTTTCCCTCAGAGGAAGTGTGGATAAGTGGTGAGCTCAGAGTCTGGAGAGGAGGTGACCTTTGACCTCAGAGGTTCATTTCACCTGGAGTGTTCCTCTCAGGATGACTCCCTTAAATGCCAATGACATCTGATCTGGAAGTCCATTGTAACTCCGTCTAAGCTCTGCAGAACCACATGATGCTTGAAGAAACAAGTAGTCTCACGCGTCGCAGACAGTGCCGGAAAGAATGACAGAGAAGAGAGAGCTTTCAAAACAAATAAAAACACACCAGGACTCAGCTGGGGTCTTCGTGGAAGGCGTATTCAATGGGGGACGTGACTGCAAAAGCAGAATAGAGCCAGAAACAGGATGGGAGAAGTTCTTAGTTCCCACCATAGTGGGACAGCCATCTGATTTTACTGTTCTGGAGCAGGGTGACATTGAGCTAATCCCCTAATCTTTTTTTTTTTAATTTATTTATTCATTTATTTATTTTTGGCTGTGTTGGGTCTTCGTTTCTGCGCGAGGGCTCTCTCTAGTTGCGGCGAGCGGGGGCTACTCTTCATCACGGTGCGCGGGCCTCTCACTGTCGCGGCCTCTCTTGCTGCGGAGCACAGGCTCCAGACGCAGAGCTCAGTATTTGTGGCTCACGGGCCCAGTGGCACGTGGGATCTTCCCAGACCAGGGCTCGAACCCGTGTCCCCTGCATTGGCAGGCAGACTCTCAACCACTGCGCCACCAGGGAAGCCCTTCCCTAATCTTTTTGACCCAAGTTTCATGTCTGTAAAAGATAATAACCTCTATTTCAAAGGACTGCTGGAGGGATAAAATGAGATTATCTCTATGAAAGAACGAAGAACAATCCAACGGTAAGGTAATTTTACTATTATTTTTAGATAGGGAAGAAAGTATAATTCTTAATGCTAGAACTCTGGAGTTTAAGCCTGGGTTCAAATCCCAGTCTGGCAATTACTAGCTGTGTGATCTTAGGCAAGTTCCTTAACTTCTCTGGGTCTCCAGTTGCTTGCTCATAAAATGGAGAAAATAATAGTAGCCACTTCCTAGGTGTTTTAAGAGACATAAATGATTAATTCATGTAAAATGCCAAAACAATGTAGATGTATAATGAACTCTCAATAAATATCAGCTAGTAATAGTAGTTGTTGTTATTGTTGCTATAATAGTAGCACCAGTTGTAACAGTGTTAGTAGCAGTAGTATTTTTGGATTCTATGACCCTGATTTTTATGATACAAATGGGAATAGAAAAATAACATATTAATGCAAATGAGATTTAATTAGCACCTCAACGTAAGTTCATGTATTTTGTGTTTTTCAAATCTAATAGCAAGGCTGCAGCATTATTTCCAGATTAAATTTGAGGAAATAGACTTGAAGAAGTTACATGAATTTCTTATGATCACACACCCAGAAAAGGCTATGCAAGGAGTTGGCCTCAAGTTTCCTGATGCTAAATTCAGTGTTCCTTCTGACAAGATGAGCTGTCTCTCTTTGCTAGATATTGCATGCTTTAAAAATAATAATTTTCAGGCATCTCAGCAGGAATTTCCTTTAGGTTGAGCTAAAATCAAACTGTATGGTATTAGCAAGTATTGCTGTTCTTTCTACAAAACTTTTGTCCTTTCTGGTATTTTCTTCCAGCTTTCTCCTCTAAGAAGAAATTTTCAATTAGCCATTAGCTTATGTCACAAACATTTGTTCTTAAATGCACACATTCATTCTTGTAAGTGATTAAGGATGATGGGTATACAAATATATAAGTACATAAATGACAAGCCAACCATGTACATATGGTAATTTAACTTTGAGATGACTACCATGTTTATGCACTTCTATCAGGGTGCCTACTTTTGATGAATGTGCAATTTCTTTCCCACAATTTTATCACTGCCAGTATTTAAGTAAATATTCTAAGTGCAGGACTAGAGAAAACCGTCTATGCCATCCAGATAATTTGCAGCTGGGAAAAATAAGCAATAGGGTTCTGTTTAGATTCTAAGTCCGGTAAGTTGTTGCTCCCCACAGGTGTCCAGTGATTTGGAATGTGCCACTACTCTATGACCACCCTGAACGCACCTGATCTCATCTGGAATGTGCCACTGAGTGAAAGAGCACCGATCCCAGATGGGAGTATAAGACTTAGGATGAAGTTCAATCATTTGACTGAAAATTCCCGAGAATATTTCAGACATTATCACAGATTATGGAATTTTAGAGTTACTTAAGTAGACAGAGAGGGTACAAAATCTAGCTAAGTGAGATTAACCCTGGATAAAAGAAGAGGAAGCACACTCCAGAAAGCAGGAACTGGATGAAAAAGTAGGATGGTTCTGTACAGGAACCCATAGGAAGTTTGGTGTTGCTGAAGACAAAATGGCAGAGATGAGGCAGAGGTGGGCAAATGTCAGGTGGTAGAGGGTCCTGAATGCTACACAAAGGGGTGTGAACTTTACCCTGAGGCCATGGAAGGTTTTAGGGAAGAAGTGGCGCAGCCCATGTGCACTTCAGGTCAATCACACCAGTGGAAATATGAAGCAGATTTGGCAGGATGGTGTCATGTCAACAGCAGGCTGGAACTCCCAGCATTCCTTGCTCTTCACTCACAGCTGAATATGTTCTGAAGCTTTCTGAGCACCACTCTCCTCCCTCCACAGCAAGGAGGCTTGGAGAGTGATTCTGGGAAGTCAGGAACATTCTGGGTTGTCAAAGTCAAAACTGAAAAACCATTCCTGACCAAGAGCAAAGTTGAAATGTTATTAGGCTTCCTAGAGGCCAATGCTGAGGGATGGGAGCCCTTCAGATATAGTGTGAAACCAGAATTGAGACTCTGGGTGGCCATTCACTTTCCTAGTGCTTTGTTGCATCCTTCAGGGTGTTGGCTGGAGCTGAGTGACCGCACAACCGTGGGTTTTGCAAACCTGAGCTCCTAAGTTTCTTTCCTCAAGCTGCCTCTTCCCTGTACCTCATGCTGCAACTTCACCCTTCTATGAACCTCTGACATCTCAGGGTTTGAAGTAAAACTGAAAGTTCCAAAAGGACCACAAGAGACCTCTCCTCCCCAAACTTCTCCTGCCCAAGTATACCCTTTTCTTTTTACTGCATGTCTGTTTCACAGATGTTGGGTTTACTCTGAGTCTGAACTTTGTAGTGAAAGGATGTGATGCTTGGAGTCCAGGCACTTGGGTTTGATTCTGGTTCGGCAGCTTTCTGACCACCTGAACTGCCAATCCATTTAACACATTGAGTCCCAACTTATCCATCTGCAAAATAGGAAATTAACTAGATGATGCCTGAGGGAGCTTTGAGCTCTCTAACATTCTGTGATTGTAAGAACATCCTGTTAGCCATCATTGTCCTGGATGCTGAGGAAAAATAAAATGAAACAAGCCCCAAGCCCACCATCACCTTCATGATATAGCCATGACACCGATAATAGGCAGATATGCAAATGATGTTGTAGGCAAATGCTTACAACATGGAAAATTCTTCAGCTCTATTGTCAAGTGAGAAAAAAGGCTACAAGGAAGCACAGTGTGATCTCATTTTTGTAAAATAAGTAAATACATAGAAAAAAATACCCAAAAGGTGATCTCACAGTCATCTCTGGTCATGAAATTTTCTGTGTTTTTGTTCTTGTTTATTTTTATTTTATGATTTTTTTACAAAGAAGGTACATTATTTTTGCAATAATAAAATAAATCTTATAAAATAATAGGAGTATTCTCTGGAGGATCATGGATCTATTGACCATTCTTATGAGGAATTAATGAAGACTTTCCAGATGGCCTGACATTTATTCTAGAACATGATGGTCAAATAAGAGTAATTCATTTCTCAGCAACCCCTCCATCCATCCCTTTCTTTTCTCCTGAGTACGTGATATGGTTTCTCATGAATAAGCATTGACCTCCGCCTCTAAAGTATACACTACTTGAAAGCAAAAGACAATTCTCCTGGTTCTCCAGTATCCTCTCTGAATAAATACCAAGCATTTGTCCCACAGAATATACAGAGTAAATAAACTTGCACTTACGATGCGGATTTTGTTGAAGGCAGAGATGTTGATTTATACTCTGCTCATGCTTGTGCAAAAATCCTCCATCTCTGGTTTCTCAGTGGTTGGTGCACCAGTTTCCCGAATCTAAGGTCATGAGTTTACTTCCTGCATCACTTAGCTTCACTGTCTTCTTCTGTGGCTTGGACCAAAATCCCAACAACATGTGGCAGTCACTGCACTGGGAAAGCTGAGTAGAGACAGAAAAATAAACCAGCAAAGTACAAGGGACCTAAGATGTGAATGGATGGTTCTATCCTATGAGGTATCATGGAGTTATTGGGGTAGAGCAGAGGTAGAAGGAAGAATGGAGGGAAGAGAAATTAGGGAAAACCCCACTTCTTAGACCTAGGCTAAAACAAGGTGAAATCAATCTTGGGAAAAGAGCAGTTGTCTGCTGCACTGCATCTCTTTAAATACCGTCTATCTACATGCCAGCAATGCCCAAATTTATGTCTCTAGCCCAGACCTAGCTCCCAAACTCCAGATTAAAATTCAGCTCTCAACTTGATATGTCCACTTGGATCCCAAACCAACCTCTCAAACTCAACATGTGCTAAACCAAACTCCTGATCGTTCCTATCCAAGCTTAGGCCATTTGCTTCTTCTCCATCTCAGAAGATGGCAATCAGCTTTCCAGTTGCTTAGGTGAAAATCTAGGAATAAAATACAGATGGCCAAAAAGCACATGAAAAGATGCTCAACATCACTAATTATTAGAGAAATGCAAATCAAAAATACAATGAGGTATCAGCTCACACCGGTCAGGATGGCCATCATCAAAAAATCTACAAACAATAAATGCTGGAAAAGGTACGGAGAAAACCCTCCTACACTGTCAGTCGGAATGTAAATTGATACAGCCACTATGGAGAACAGTATGGAGGTTCCTTAAAAAAACTAAAAATAGAGCTACCATATGAACTAGCAACCCCACTCCTGGGCATATATCTGGAGAAAACCATAATTCAAAAACCACATGCGCCCCAATGTTCATTGCAGCACTATTTACAATAGATAGGACATGGAAGCAACCTAAATGTCCATTGACAGAGGAATGGATAAAGAGGATGTGGTACGTATATACAATGGAATATTACTCAGCCATAAAAAAGAATGAAATAATGCCATTCGCAGCAACATGGATGGACCTAGAGATTGTCATACTGAGTGAAGTAAGTCAGACAGAGAAAGACAAAAATCATATGATATTGCTTATATGTGAAATCTTTAAAAAAAAAGGGGAAAAAATGGTACAGATGAACTTATTCGCAAAACAGAAATGGAGTCACAGATGTAGAAAGCAAACTTGTGGTTACCAGGAGGGACAGTGGGGGGGGAGGGATAAATTGGGAGATTGGGATTGACACATAGACACTACTATATAAAGATTAGATAACTGATAAGGACCTACTGCATAGCACAGGGAACCCTTCTCAATACTCCATAATGACCTATACGGGAAAAGAATCTTAAAAAGAGTGGATATATGTATATGTATAACTGATTCACTTTGCTGTACACCTGAAACTAAGACAACATTGTAAATCAAGTATACGCCAATAAAGTTTTTTTTAAATAAATAAAATAAAATCCAGGAATAGGAATTACCTGTGCTGTCTCTCATACCCCACATTTGTCAGGAAATACTCTTGGCTCTATCGTCAGAAAATATTAAAATTCAGCCATTTCTCACCAACCCACCACTACCACTCTGGTCCAAGCCACCATTATCTTTCACCTGTATTACTGTAATAACCGCCTGACTTTTCCCCTCCTGCCTTAACTCCCTACGGTCTATTCTAAGCACAGCAGCCAAAGTGATCCTCTTAAGATACACATTATTTTATGCCTTTCATGCCCTGCTCAAAATATTGCACCGGCTCTCCATTTCACTCAAATAAAAGTCAAAGTGTTTTGTAGACAATGGGTCTGCAGACCCGATGTGATATGGTCCCCATTAGTTCTCTCGCCTCCTTTCAACCACTCAGCTTTTACCACATGGCTCTCCTTCCCACTCCTACACAATCACCCACTGCTTACTATTCATGTTTGTGTACCTCTTATCTAACTGTTGAGTAATAGGAATAGCTAATCTTTGAAATCTCATATTCGCGTAGCAGTTAACAAATTACTTCCATATATAATATTTCATTAAATCCTCACAATAGTGTTGTAAACTAAGTGTTCCTTTTCCCTTTTTACAGGTAATCAATTTAAGGCTCAGAGAGGTTAAGCACCTCACCAAGCTTCACATGGTTAGTAATTGGTACACTTGTATTCAAATATAGGTCTGTTTGACCCTAATGGGTGAAAAGAAGACTTAAAGTTGATTGATTCCTCTTAGATTAAGGTCCCTTACTTAATAATTTTATTTAATCTCCTTAATCTATATCTTCTCTCCTTCCGTTAGGTCCTACTCCGTTACGCAAGGTGTCTTGTATGTAGCAAATGATCATAAAATGTCGATAAGCATCATTGTCGTCCTCATCATCATCCTCATCCTTACATTACAAACTCTATCTTTTGAGCCCTTGCTTCAGTCTTTATGGGTCATGTTCTTTTTACTTCTTCATTCATGAACTAAAGAAAGAGACTTGTGGGCAGCAAGGATGGATAAATTCGGTAGGCAATAACTGTCTGTGTTTCTTTTTCTTCTTTCTAAAAATTGCTACCTATTTGTTCCCACTGTCTGTGACCATTCCCAAAGAGATGCTTGGTTCATTGAGTTCCTACCTAATTCCCTTCCCACCAGCAATGCAGTTATTCAACTTGCCAATTGTCTGTTTCCAAGTGGCCACACAGTTCCCATTTGTAAAAGTCAATATGGTCTAACTCATCATTATTCCCTAAATGGTTCACTTATATCCTGGGATATAATTCCTTTTCAGAAAGTGTTCAAAGCTTGTTCAGTTATCTAGTCAACAAGTATTTGTTTAGCAACTAACATAGCCCAACCTCTGATATAGGAATTGGGAATAGACAAAGAGACAGGACCTTGGCCTTCTGATGGTATAACAATGGACAAAGATAGGAACGGAGGTAATTTTAATCTGTACCTAGGATATAAATACCTGAGATTTACCTAGGAGATCAATCAATCTCCATTTTACGAATTTTAAAACTGAATCCCAATTTTTAAAAACAGTTTTCAGTTTTTTATACTAATTATTTTTATCCCAACAGGCTTTAAGTTTTTAAAAGATCATGTACCCATTTTTTAAAATACTATTTTTAAGTGATTTTGATGGTTCACAGTTTTCTTAATTGAAAATGCCAGTTAAGGCTTCTAATTAGCATGAGGCTGTGTTGCTACACTAAATTGATTTCATTCCAGCAAAATTAGAAAAACTTGACATTTTGCTGAGCCTGTGCATTACTAATAAGTTTAAATATATTTTTTCTATTATAATCGCCACAATTTGTGTGTGTGTGGATTCCTGGGGATTCAGGCAGAACAGTTTAAGAAAATCTGCTAAGATAGGAGAATAATGATGCCAGCATCAAGACCAGGGCCCGAAGTCTTGTTGTCTACCCATATTTCTCCATTGATCATTCATTCAACAACCATTCCTTAAACCCCAGCTGTGCTCTGGTTTCTCTGATATGTACTGTGATACAAAGAGCTACAGAAGCTCTCAGATAAGGAGGCTGAGAACTGTAGGCTTGTGAGCAGTGAACCATTCAAAGAAGTCAGACTAAGTGGAGGAATAGTGAACAGAAGTTTGGAAGAGGTATGAAGGGATCTGGTTTTAAGAATTTAACTCTATTTCTGCTTTGTTTCAGACCTTTTCTCTTTTGTTGTGTTTCTCCTTTTAATTATTGTTCAAAATTCTTTATACCAGTATGTCATAGTTTATTCAACTTGCCCCCATCATTAGATATTTGAAATTTTTACACTGTTAAAAATAATATGTATGACCTTCATTTATTCCATAAACACTTACTGAGCATCTACTAAGTGTATGACACAATTCTCTCGTATGTGGTTAGGAAGTTGATTCAGGCAGACATTCTGCTTGCAATAAGTTTTCAGCCTAGTAGAATATAGCTAGATCATTAGGTAGATCTACTCATGCCATAAGAGGAATTGCACGAGTGCTGTAAGAGATGCCCAGTTACACTTCTAGAACAAATGATTCTATAATTCAGGGTCAGTGAATTATAAAAGACAGGAAGATTAAATTAGAATAGTTAGGGCAAATCATTCAATGTCTTGAGCTCCAAGTTAGAGAGCCTGTGCTACTTTTAGAGATCAGTCAGTTACCATCCATTAAGGCATCATAGAATAATGGTTAAAAGAGCACAGATCCAACAATAAAACGTTTAAATAAATCATGATATGTACAAATAAATGAACACCTTGAAGCCATTAAAATAAGTGGTAGAAGAATAACTAGTGGCTTGAACAGGATTTATAATAGTATCTGCATAGAAAAGTCAAATCATAAAGCAATATATCCAGTATGATACCAATTTTGTATCAGAAACAAAATATAGAAAAAAGCTGGAAAGACAAGCTCAGCAATTTCTTCCTGGTTATTTCAGAGTATAGGGATTATGAGGGATTTCATTTTTTTCTCTGTGCTTTGCTTTCTTTTTTCCATTTTTTCAACTGAGCACTTAATACACCCCTAATTGTTCAGTATTTCGATTGTTTCCAGTTTCCATTATTGGAAGTAATGGTTTGCTGAACATCCTTGTACATAAATATTTGTATGCGTACCTGTCCATTCATGTTAAGTGGAATTTGGGATCATGAGGTGTGCCCACAGGACACATGTTAGTTTGGTATTTAAATTTTTAACTTAAAAAATAAAAAATACATGGACTCTGGAGCCCGACTCCCTATGTTTGAACGTGAACTCCACTGCTTCCTAGACTGTAACCTCCAGCAAGTTACAGTAGTTTTCTGTGTCTCATTTCACTCTTTTTAAAATGAGGCTATTAACTGCACCCTCCTCATGGGGTTGTTGGGAAGATTAGAGGCATTAATTCCTACAAGGGCTTAGAGCAGTGCCCGGCATATGGTGAGTGTTTAATAAATGTTAGAAATCATGGATTTTTATTGATAATACAATAACGAGTTTTCTTATTTTGTTTCTCCCTGGTGCTTTTTTTTGGCGGGGGTGGGGGGTTCATTTAATCTTTTCTATTAGGACAGTATCTCATACCTGCCAAGTAATCTTTTACTCTCATCATTTCTTCCTATAACCACTTTAGAAAACGCTTTTTAAGGATAATCCCCAGGTCACACAGCATATAAACCATTTGTTCTTCTGCTCTTGATATGAAAACTTATTTTTTTTAAATTCTTTCAACTATCCAAACACTAGTCACAACATATTTTGGCATGGAAGTTAGTTAGGATGTAGCTCTACAATGTCAAAATCAATTTTGAAAGAACACTGGGCTCCCTAAAGGATTTCAAGCTTCACTTTTCAAGGGAATATTACAGCTCGAACAAGCATTTGTTCCCAACATTTCCCTCTGGGGCCTTACTGAGATATCAGATGAAAGCAAGAGAAGGGGTCTTTTTTTTTATAAAGTAAAAGACGTTCCTGCCAGAAGCAATTACTTAGCATGGAAGAACACATCCTTTAAAATGTGGGGGTTTTGTAGAGGATAAACCTATCACACAAAATGTTCCGTTAAACAAAGCCTTCCTTGCAACGTGAAGCTCCTTTAGGATCCAGACTATTCTATACGGTGGCAAAAGAAATAAGCCCTTTCCAGAATCCTTTGCACTTCCCTCCCTACATATCTGTAACTGATAGAAAAATAATACGTATGCCTCACGGGAAAGGAGTACTGCAATCAGGATACCTTGGGTTTAGACCCGCTCTGCTGCTAAGTACATGGGTGACATTGCACTAACAGTTACAATATAACTTCTCTGAATTTCCATTTTCTATCTGTAGAAATGAGGCATAGAATCAGCTGATTTCCAAGTTCCTTTTGGTCCAACATTCTAACTTGCTTTTCCTTCTTTTGTCATTTCCTTCCAGACTTGGCTCAGAATTAGGAATGCATTAAATATTACAGCAGAATTCCCCTTAGCACTTGGAGAGTGAGGGTGAAAATTCCTAGGCTAATATTTTCTTCCTTAACACACAACCCATATTTACAAGAAGCTATTAGGCGTCAGATACTGTTATGTGGTGGAGACACATCGTGCACAAAATAGAAACAGTCGAAGTCCTTTGAAGTTTACCATAGCTCAGACGGTGAAGCAAGGGATGACAATTAAATTCGATAGGTGCTCCAACTTCGAGGAGAGCCAGCTTTGAGATGCTGTGATTTTAAAGCTGGACCAACAGGAGAGAAGATTCTCATTGTACCGATGTGTCCGTTTCTTCAGTCAACCCTCCCTGGCCCTTCTCAAAATCTTTAGTCCAGACTAAGGAGATGTTCCTCCTCAGGGCTCCCACGGCACCTGTGCTTACTGCCATCTGATCCTTTAATACATTGCTTTCACAAGGTCTGTGGATCTGTGTCTACCCCAATAGACAGCAAGGACGTCAAGAAGTAAGACGATTTTCATTTCATTTCATTCCTCCACCTACTTTAGCATACAGCACAGTTCTTGATGGCTAGTCGGGGACCAGAAAATGTTTGCTGACAAGAATTAAGAAGTAATCCATTTACCACTTGAGAAAAGCTGTGATAGGTGGTGGGACTCAGGATCTAATTAGAGTCTGATCAGCCCAGGAGTCAAGGTCCATCTCTGGCCAACTTCATGCCGTCTTACATAGAAAATGTCCAAATAAAGGTAATTCTTTGATTATCTTCATTCTCATGTACAGTTTTCTTTTACTGCTCCTGTATCTGTAATTCCCACGTTTAAAAAGCCATCTGGGAGCATGACATTAGCAAAGCTCTATGATTTCTCTGCAAGAGGTGAACACATGTACACACAGAATAACTTGACATTTCTCTGGCTTTTTCTGTTCAGTATTGGGGTCTTATCAGCAAGGGGTCCCTAACTCTCATCTCAGGGTGCACGTTTCTAATAAACTCAATACAAGTCCAAAATTAACAAAAGTATTTTAACACAGCTCTAAAGTATTGGCGCCACTGTGCCGATTGTCTAAAAGCAGAGAAGCAGCATTCTGATGAAGTTCTGGGGTACCCCTGCCAGGCAACCTCTTCTGCCAGCTTGAATCAGAAGGAAAACTTTCTGAGTATGCAGCTGGCCTGTTGTCTGGGGATCTGCGGGTGAGTTATCAGCTAACACCTTCGCTTCCTCCGCTACCTGGCCCTGATCCATCTTTCCTCCTTTTATTTCTTCAGCTCCTCTCGCTCTTCAGAAGCGGAGTCTCTTTGTTCTCTCTGAAAGCCCAGCTCTCTTCCACCTCCTTGGCTTTGCGTGGAATGAACTTCTGGCATCAACACCCTTCCACTTTCCAAACCATCTTCACTTATTCAAATCTTTCTTGTTTCCAAGGTCCAAATCACATAGCAAATGCTCCAACATGTCTTTTCTGATTGCTCCAGCTTAATATAGCCTTTCCCTCCTCTGAGCTTTATACGGAACCCTCTATTTATACATATTCTTCTTATAACTTCCTGCCTGGTGTTCTGGGAATTCATGGACTGGCCTTATCTTCCCTGCTAGCTGCAGGCTCACTGAAGGATGATTCATTGCTGTATATTCCCAGCACCCAGTACATTTGAGACTGTAGCGTGGATTGGTACTCCCACTCTTGGATTTCTCATTCTTCAAAATAATAGACGAAACTGGGGTTTGAAAGGAGTGAGGGAAAACTGAGAGACTTGGTGGCTATAGAACTTCCTCAGATTGCATCCTTTGTTCTCTCTGGTCTGCACTCAAGGTAGGCTGATTCTTGGATGGAAAGCATTCAATTCCAAGGAAACAGTGTGAAAGAAGGCATAAAGATGTGAGGAAGCATTGACTCCTGCAAACTGTGGAGTGACTTGAGTGCCAAGTCCACAGTGGAAAAGGAGATGTAACTGGAAAGGTAGAGAAATCTTCAGATGGAGAGCTACCCAAGGATGTTAAGCATGTGTGCTTCTGAAAGATGACCCTGAATGTGGTTTGATTAAAGACTAGGAAGGGGCAGGGCAACCAGCTAAGGGAAAGTTCATTGCGATTCATTGACAATACAATTTATTTTGATTTACCCTGGGGTGGAAGAAGAAGAAATGGTACATTTGGAGAGCATGCAAACACCTTTTTGACAATTAAAAAGACTTGCAAAAAACAAATGAGCTAACTGTACATGGAAGCCTTCAAAAAACCAAGGCAACACACAAATGTAGGATATGTATTTTCCCAGGCTAAGGGAAGAAGGCCACTTCAAATTAAGCTCTGTTTCCAGGCACATCATATTTATTCATTTTATTTGCACAGTGATTTACACCTATTTTTTATTTGCCACATCCATTGTTCCCCAGAAAATGAGGAGGACAAAGGTACTACGGAAGCTGGCTGAGCTAAGAGAGGGAAGCAAAGCACAGACCATTAAATTCAAAAATGTATTTTAAACTAACACAACATTGTAAATCAACTATACTCCAATAAAATTTTTTTAATGTATTTTAAAGTAAAAAAATCCAAAACATACTCTTTTCTTTTAACTCTTCATACTTATGTGTCTTTGGGTAAATTTTGGTTCATTTCCGTCCTGGGATTAATGGCCGAATTCTAAGTAAATAACTAGTGTTCACTGAAAAAGGTATTTCCCTTCATCTTAGTTCCTTTTTTCTTCTGTTTTGGATATTCTGCCTTCTTGTGGCTGCCATTTTGAGAGTTCTAAAAATAATATGTAAAGAGAGATGATAAGTGGAGAGAAATTCGAGGGGAGGAAGGAACCCAGAGTTGGTTACCTTGAATTGTGCCCTTCCTCCCCCTTCACTGGGCAGAGCACTTGATGAAGAGACACAGGACTGACATTCTTGTCCAGGGTCTTTTATGAATTCTCTAAAGTCCATTTTCCTATATGATAAGTGGGATTAACAATAATAACAGCTAACCTTTAGAACCCTTTGCTCTATAATATATCTCAGGGGGCAGCAGCTGTAGTTTGTAGACCAAATCAACAAATCCAGCACACCACTTGTATAGCCAAGAGCTAAGAATGATTTTTACATTCTAAATGATGGGGGTAGGAATCAAAATAATAATGATGTTCTGTGACATGTGAAAATTATGTGAAATCTAATTTTGGTGTCCATAAATAAAATTGTATTAGCATACAGACATAACCATTCATTTATCTATTGTCTACAATGCGTTCCCCATTGTCCGAGTTCAGGCTGCTATAACAAAATACCATAGACCAGTGACTTAACAGAAATTTATTTCTCAAGGTTCTGGAGACCAGGAATTTCAAGATTAAGGTGCTGGCAGATTCAGTGTCTGGCGAGAACCCTCTTCCTGGTTCATATACAGCTGTCTTCTCACTGTGTCCTTACATGGTGAAGAGCAGAGAGAGATTAATTCTTTGTCTTCTTATAAGGGCACTAATTCCATCATGTGGGCCCCATACTCATGACCTCATCTAAACCTAATTACCTCCCAAAGGCCCCGCCTCCAAATACCATCACATTGGGCGTTTAGGGTCTCAACATATGAATGTTGGAGAGACACAAATATGCAGGTCATAACACACTGCAGTGGGAGAGCTCAGTAGCTACAACAGAGACCACATGGCCTGCAAAACCTAACGCATTTACTATCTGATCCTTTACAGAAAATGTTTGCTGACACCTGCTCTATGCTTTCCACAGTCGTACTAGTGAGTTTCCCCCATTTTCCCATTTTACAGGTGAGGAGACTAGGAAATAGAGTGATTTCTCTAGTTAACTATTACACAGGTAGGGAGTGGACTCAGAATCCATACCACCCAGGTAGTCAGACTCCAAAATGTTCATTCTCCTACTCTATACAATGCTGTCTTCCTACTCTTCTGTGTTGTTCCCCAAAGCAATCATTCAAAATCCCTTGAATGAGTTTGAAGTTGAAGTCCATGGGCTCTGAGAAGTCCTTCTCCACTACTTCAGCCCCTATGACTCGTTTTCTCTTCCTAACTTTTCATATCACTTTTCGTTCCATTCTTGGTGGCTCTTAGCCACCCACTGCAGTCACTGTGTTCCTCTCCCAGTAGACTGTGAAACCCATTGAGAACAGGTGATATGCCTTTATTCTTACACCCCTGCCGTTAGCACAGTGCTGACTTGTGACAGGAGCTCGAAAACTGCGAGTTGATTGAACAAGTGTGACTTAATAGGTGAGCAGGACTCTTCTCCCCTCTACTGAAGGAAGATCATTTAGGACAGGGATCAAAACCTCAGCTTCCCATGTTTCTCCCCACAGGGAAGAGAACAATTCTAGTTCCCAATGGTCCACTATTAGAGAGTCCCTGCACTGATTGAAAATGAAATTCAAGATGTTATAACCCTCGTTTATTGACAAAGGTGTTTGACCCAATCCACTGAGAGGGACTGCCTGCTTTGGGGCCATTTCAGGGTTTTCTTCTCAGTTCATCCTTCCTATTGCTAGCCGGGTCATTTCTGTTCTCTCTTCAAGAGCCTTTATTGACTCACCATTATCTACAGAATCGAGTCCAGTTTCCTCAGCTCGGCAATCAGAATTCTCGTGCGTTTGAGCTCAACCAGCTCTCCAGCTATGTCTTTCCCTCTGTTTTCTCACATCCTAGATTCCTCAATATTCCCCAAACCGCTATCCTCTTCCTGTGACCATGCCTTTTGACCATGCTGGTTCTCACCCACACGTCTCCATCCACCAATATCTTCAAATGCTAAATGCCATGTTGAAATGCCACCTCCTTGAGGACAAGGAATATGCCTCAGTCATCTCCACTTGTCCTATAGTGTCCTTAACCCAGCAGCTGCACACAGTAAGTGCTCGATATTGGCTTGTTTGCTGTTAGGTTCCAATCCTTTATCCATCTACCTAATCTCACCTGGATCCTTTATGGCTAGATAGGGGTAGGGGCACCGTGTGAGGGCAGGGAAAGGAGCAAAGGCTTCTGTGTCTTCCTCAGGCTCATTCACTCATTTCATCCAGCATTTATTAAGCACCTACAATGTGCCAGGCAACATGCTGAAATGTTACATTTATTATCATTCTGTCACTTACATTCCCATGTGAGAGGTACTATTATTAGTTTCGTTAGGTGAAAAAAGAGAAACCTGGGCTCAGAGAGGTGGTACAATTTGCCCAAGGTCACACAGCAAATTTATGTCTGATCATAGAACAAAACCTATGGTCTTTCCATTAAATGTCATCACCCTAAGACAAAAACACTGACAGCAAGGAGCTCATAGACTTAGAAAGGATTTGAGTTTTATAGCCTGTTCATTGATATATTCATCCATTCATTCTACAAATATCGCATCAGGCATCAGGAACACAGCTGTGAAGAGCAAGCAGGGGTCCTGTCATCTTGGACATTACATTAAGTGGGAGATGTGTAATAAACAAAGAAATAAACAAAATAATTATAGACTGTGATAAGTGCTATGACGAAGGCCACCATTTGCGGTAGACTTAGGGCAAGGTTCTTTGAGGAACAGACGTTAAACTGGAGACCTCAAGAACGAGAATGAGATTCGTCATGGGCCAGGAGGAGAACTTTCAAAATAGCGAGAACAGCTAGCGCAAAGGCCCTGAGACTTGCAATACACTGGGCTGATTCGCAAAACAGAAAGGAGGCCAATGTGGCCCAGCAAGAGAGATGGGGGTGATGCCAGGTGAAGTTGGAGGGCTGGAAAACCGCCATGTGACTCCATGTTGTAGAAAGAAGCCGTCCATCCGATGTGATCATAAGCACTTTGTGAATGGTAAACACCCCACAAAGGTAACTGATTAGTACAGTTCTAAAAACTCGAATCCTGGTGTATTATTCATCACATTTTTAGATTTTAGAGAGGTAATGTAGTGAGTATAGAGAAGTGATGAAATACCTTAGCAGGGACTAGAGTATACCCCATAACCAAACACATTAATATTTCTGCAGTGAAGCATGTGAATACACACACTAAGTGGGATAAATAAAGGGGACAGATAACTTCGTGGCCATTCAAGGCAAGTGTTACTGACAAATAAGTTTGTCAGCTCAGTTTTTACCCAAAATGGGTGACAAAATTTTGCTTTTCACAGTATATTAGATTTCAAGGTTATACATAAGGGACGGTGAATTCGTGTCGGTCTCATCCCTGCTCTTCTCTTTTCCTCTCTCTGCCAGAAATGCTCCCTGCATACCTGCTTGGGTCCTTACCCACCTTGTTAATCTTCAAAGCCCAGGTCAGGTGCCACCTCTGAGAATCCACTCCTGCACCCCATTCCCAGGGGAAGTTAATTTTTCTGGCTCCTAGCTTCTTCTGTACATTGCACGAATAGCTGTTGCCTTGTCGAGCTGTACTGTAAGTCTGTATCTATAGCACTGAGCCCTTGAGGGCAGCAAACACGTGTCACCCACCCTTAGTCTCAAGACTGAGCACGGTGCTCCACTCAAGATGTTGTTCAAACATTGCTTGCCGAATTGAGCTCACTGACCTTCCACCAGGTCTCCCTTCCTTTGGCATGATTCTTCATCAACAGCGTCCACACACTCTCTGTTTTATCTGGATAAGACAACTGCTTTGACTTACTCAAAAATTCGGCTGTGGGGCTTCCCTGGTGGCGCAGTGGTTGAGAGTTTACCTGCCGATGCAGGGGACACGGGTTCGTGCCCCGGTCCAGGAAGATCCCAAATGCTGCAGAGTGGCTGGGCCTATGAGCCATGACCACTAGAGACCCTGGCTCCTTTATTCAATGGCTCTGACATTTTCTAGGACCTTGGAGTTTCCACTGGACCCTCTGCATCCAACCAGCAGGCAAAGGATGGGAGAGAACATGAGAATTTCCTGGCAGGGACGACAGATCTGAAAGTGATATTCACCATTTCTGCCCATTTGTTATTGGCTGTAACTTGATTACACAACCACATCTAACTATAAAGGAGGCAGGAAATTTCATCCAGTGGTACGCTCAGAGGAAGAGGAAGGAGGTCTAGGGAGTGTCTGGCTAGTCTCTGAAACAATCTCCATCAACAAAACATTTTTCAATGGGAAAAATAACCTATTTTCTGTTGAAAGAAGACAACCACTGTTCCAACATCTAATAAACAACCATTTTCTTTGACTCTAGAGTCAAAATCCTAGTGCAGTCCCTCAGTGATCACCCAGGCAGTATCCCATGATGATGACGTATTTCAAGAATGCTGTACGTTCAGCAAAGCCTACAGACACTTCCAGTGCCTCCCTCTCGTCATCTGTGGATTACCTCCTTAGAATTCTTCCCTTCTATCATACATCGTTTTGGATGATCTGCTTCTTGTCCAAACCCTTTGGATAACTGGGTCCCTTTGGTCCGACTGGAAGGCAGAGAAGCAAACTGACCTCAGTGACCTTTCCCATCTAAAAGAGTGACGGGTGTGTAAAGAGGCGGAAAACATAGGAAACCCAAGAGAGTAAATCATAATTCATTGAGGAGGTAAAACAAAGGAAGTTCCTGTGACTTACTCACATACAGATTTTTTTTAATTGTCAAATGAGGAACTCTACAAACCTGGGTGGGGTTTTCAACATGATTGGTCTAGCTGAAACAGAGGGGGAAGTGAAAGTCAAGGGACAGAATGGAACATTGACTTGGGGTACAAAACCTACACTATCACAAATGTTTGGGTTTGTTTTTCAAACACCTTAAGATCTGTGTTGCAAAGAGAAAACCTCTGACAATCTGGTGGGTGGCCATGAAAACGTACTGCTCAACTCTTCTGC
The DNA here is from genome assembly GCF_949774975.1 of Lagenorhynchus albirostris. Classification (NCBI taxonomy): domain Eukaryota; kingdom Metazoa; phylum Chordata; class Mammalia; order Artiodactyla; family Delphinidae; genus Lagenorhynchus; species Lagenorhynchus albirostris. Next base: position 70,242,547 of record NC_083111.1, on the reverse strand, counting down.
GATGAGAAGCATAGTTGACTAAATGCCCTGTTGCTGGGCCTGCTACTGCGTTCGTGCCAAGACCACACCCCCACCCCAAAGGATGCTCCCTGCAAATGACTGAGGATGGCAAGGTGACTAGCCGTAGCCCACTTCTGCAGGACAGAGAACCGCTGTCATGGGCAGTTTGGGCTCAAAGACTCCCACTGGCTAGCCAAATACTAGATTTTAGATGTGCACTCCGATGTGAGATTCTTTCTCCCCAATTCCTCCTTCCCCCTCTCCTTTCACAGGTGTGAGACCTGCACTGGGGTCTGAAAGCTCTCCCTGCCTCCTCTACTTCCTCCTCTTTCTTCACAGGTGTTTCCTCCAACAAATCTCTTGGGCATTTCCTCCTGTCCTAGTGTGTGCTTCTCAGAAACCAAACTTCCACATTAGTCCATTCAGATTTCCAGGTGATCCAGTCAGAGATATTTTTTAATAGCTCCTCTTACATTTAGTGTGAATTTTATCCAGATAGTTGGAAAGAACTGATCATAGAAAGACAAGTGTTCTCACAGTCCTTGACCCAAGGAATTTCTGGCATCTGAAGAAACTCTCCTCTCAGACCCCGCTGAGTAACAGTAATAATAGTTACCACAACAAAATCCTCTCATCTTTACTCTGCAGTAACCAGCTAAATTATATGGGTGGGTACCAAATTCTCACTTTAGAGGTCAGAGGTCCTAGAATGCTGAGGTGACTTGATGAAGTGACCATGCGTTAGTGGACAGCACGGTGAAGACCGACATCGTCCAGCCCCTGGTCCTCTATGTCTCCCATGCTGCCACATTACATAACCTCATCTTTCACACCCAACCGCAGGACGGAATCAACTCAGGAAACCTGAAGTGGCCATTTGACTGACATGATTAGCCAACTCAACCTAAAGAAGCTCATTTACGCAAAACAAATAGACATCAATTCCATGGGTATTTTTCAACCACCCTTAGTTGACTGGTCAGAGTCACTCTCAGCAACCTGAAAGGCCCCATCAGGTTCTGAATAGAATCCCAGTGCCCAGAACCATGCCAACAATACAGATGTATTCTTTGCCTCACAATTATTGGACTGACATTGGGGTTTCCCAAAGAGCAATATCTGTTTTTCAAATATGACAAAGTTACAGCTGTCTTTGTAAAAGCTGCTCATTTCAACAGCAGACCGAAGACCATAACATGTTGTGGCAAAAAGCAATTATCGATAATAGCATTTATTGCACCCGTACTTTGCTGCAAACACTGCACCAGAACACCCTCAATTATTGCCCCATTTTGCAAATGAGAAAATTGAGGCTTGGAGATATTAAGCAACTTACCCAGTGAGTCACAGCTAATAAGTGATAGAGATGAGATTCAACTGAGATTAGACAATCACTCTATCATTCTATCTCCTTCCCAAGAATACTCTAGAATCGAGCATAAAAGTGCCCATTTTGACCCAATAATGGGGGCAAACAAGACTGAAATCATGAAAAATCCAGGAGAATCACCTACTTAAAAGAAAATATTTTCTACTGCTTCATTCAAACTGGATGAACTAAGTGATACCTAGAGAGGGTGTTTCGACATTTTGAGCTATGAGCTCAGTGGAAGAGGTTTATAATTATCTCATTAAATGCTTAATAAACTAATGCTTCCAAGGTGCTTGGTGACTTCAAACCATCTCTCTGTAATATTTTCTGCAGATCTCTGTGATTTTGTTGACATTCTAATAGATGAGCTTGAAAAGCCATAGGAAACTGCCCAGAGAGAAGATGAAAGAGAACAAGGTACCGTGATTTTTCATTTTGCTGAGAATGGTCTTGGTCATGCCCGTGCAAGCAGGCCTTGAATGTACCTTCCAGTCCTCTCCTTGACCACAATGATCAACCCACACCAAAGGCTGCAAATGAGCACTGTGATAGGTCAGATTCATTTCTTACCATGTTACCAAATTTAGGAGGGCTCATCTTCAGACAGGAAGAATAGCTCCAGGACAGTCAGACTCAGAGAAATGAGGAAACCAGAATAAATGAGAAAAAAGGCCAACCTAGTCAGTATATTCATCCATTACTTTATTCATTCCCCAACAAATATATATTGAGTGCCTGTTTTAGGTCAGGCACTGCGTTAGGAACTGTGAACAAAACAGACATGTTCTCTAGCCATGAGAAGGAAAGAGAGATGCCAAAGAAAGTACTGCCTGCCCCATGGCCATGACCCTTTCCTTGTTCCAGCCCCAGTGGATGAATCACGATGCTTTACAGCTAATCATAGTAACTGCACTCGCCTTGCCAGAGACGGGTTTGGGGCTGGACATGTGACATACTTCTGGTCCATGGCACGTAAGGAGGAGGACTTCTTGGAAAGATTCCCTCCCTAATACATGAAAGGAGCCCTTTTCGCACACATTCCCTCCTTTCTTATCTGAAACGATGTCTTAAGAAGAAGACATGATGCTTGAAGCTGAGGCAGCCATGTTGCAACCATGAAGAGAGTCATTGTCAAAACTCTAAGGACGGAAGAACAGAAAGGTGTGCAGTGCATGGGCCCTCGGTGATGTGCATCAGAGTTTAGCAAACATGTGATCAGCTCAGATGGGCTTAATCCTTCTTAGGATGTGTGACGTGTCATGTTTTATACATAATTACAATAAAGAAACGTGAAAACCTGTAGCCTCCATTTATTCCAGCTCTGTTTTGTACCAGGTGATGGATAAGATGCTTTTCACAATATCTTTTTTCATCAGCACAACAGAGGTGAGCTGATGCTCACAGGAAAAAGGTGAGACAGCCACCTCCTACTTACCCACACCAGCTGCAATTTTTAATCTCTAGCATCCCTTCCCCCCTTCTTCTGTTAACAGCACCTCAGTTTTCCTGTGGGGAACCACATTCCATGTAGTTCTGGATGAACCATCTATCATGGTATCCTGGTCCCTCTCCCACATATCTGACACTTTGTAAGGCCTGAAAAGCTACTAACGGTCTCTCTAAAGCAGACTTGTCTTGTTTTCTTGACTCCATTTTATATATGTTTATATGTAAAAAATCTGCCCGCTTCCAAAGACTTGACTCATTTTTTTTTTAAAGTGGATCATTTCTTTCATATCTTTTCTAGGAAACCGCTTACTCTAAATAGATTTGCTATATAACAAAGTTTCTACCTGAGAGACAAGTAAAGTTCCAGTCTCCCAAATTCCAAGTTTTCTCTCCACAGACTAGCTCTGGAGGTAGGTAAAGAAGGTACACCATTACCAGGGAAAAAGGAGTTAGCGAGGAAATATGTGGGGAGATTCTCCCCACTCACACTTGTTAGAGAAATATTGTAAACAAACGCAAACTCTGAAGACACAGATTTCCCTGAAAGCACACTGTCACTGCCAGGAAAATATCGCACGTGTTTAACACTGGAAAGAAATGCAGAGATAAGCTTTGCCTAGAAAGTTCACGAATATTTGCAATCTGTTGATGTGGCTTACTACGAACTTTTAGATTCACACTGCTCAGACTGTATGGTGCAGAGGCTGGCAAAGTATAACTCGAGGGCCAATCTGGCCTATCCCCCTGTTTTTGTTAATATGGTTTTATTGGACCACAGCCAAGCCCACCTGTTTAGATATTGCTTATGGCTGCTTTTACACCACGATGGCAGAGTTGAGTCTTTGTGACAGAGATCATTTGTCCTGCTAAGCCTAAAATATTTACTCTCTGCCCCTTTATAGGAAAAGATTGCCCATCGCTGGTCTAGTTTAACAATATCAGCGATGATGATCGGTTATTGAACATCTGCACTGATCACCACATTTTGGTCTCAGACCCTCTGAAACAGATACCCAGTCTCATTTTCCCAAAACGGAAGCAAAATGAAGCATAGAGACCTTTAGCAACCTACAAAAAAGCAACACAGACAAAGCAAGGACTCAAGCCTAGACATGTACATTCATTTACTAATATTTGTTGATCAACTGCTATGTGCTGGGCATGAACCAAGTGCAGAGAACACAGTGGTAAAAAACAAAACAAAACACTGCATCACTGCATTGGGAATTCCCTGGCGGTCCAGTGGTTAGGACTTGATGCTTTCACTGCCTGGGCCTGGGTCAGGGAACTAAAATCCCACAAGCTGCATGGTGTGGACAAAAAAAAAGTGCATATTATATATGGTTACCAGTTGTATGAGAAAAGCTGTGAGAGAAAAGTATAGGGTAAAGGGTATTAGAGAAAGAAGAGTGGGGGTCAAGTGTAAGTAGGAGGCGGGGTGGCGGTGGGGGTCGTCCCTCAGGCTGGATTTCCAAGATAGCAGAGGCTGCAGTAAGCTTACTTGCAAAGGCTTTATTGGGAAGTGGAGTCCAGGGCAGCGAGGCAAGGAATGAGGGAAAGCAGATGCAAGGTGATGTTTACCAAGCTGGCACCAGCCTTGCAAGAAAGTACAGCCAATGGCTCAGACGATGGGCCAGATGGGAAAACTTGGACAGCTTGTCCAGGAGAAGGAAGGGAGAGAGATGTATCTATTGGCTCGTTCCCTTCTCCTGCCTTCCCTGAGGAACGCTGAGACAGCCTGAGGTGTTAGGAGGCCAGGTGATACTCAGAAGGTTGGGCTGCCCATCAAGAAAGTTGCTCCAGCACAGAAGATCAGAAGAGGCTTAGAAAATCTAGGAGACCCACAAAGTGGATCAGTCAGGGGCCAAGGTCAGGGAGCCTCTCTGAGGAAGTGATGTTTCCACTTGAAACTTGAGAAATAAAGTGAATGAAAGGAAGGAAATGTTATAAAGGCTGAGGTGAAAGGAAGTGCAAAGGTCCTGAGGCAGGAGAGAGATGGGCATATTTGGGAAACTGAAAAAGACTTGGGGCTCAGAAGTTCCACTCCACAGATCCATATGCCTGCTCTACCATTTACTAGCTGTGTGACCTGGGGAAGTTTCTGAACCTCTCTGAGCTTCTGTTTTCTCACCTGTAAAACGGAGATCATACTTGTTCCTATTTCAGAGAGAGATCGTAGGATTAAACTAAACATCATGCGTTAAGTACTTAACACAGTGTCAGGCTCATAAAAGGCAAACAGTAACGCTAGCCATTGATTTTATTATTATTAATACTACTACTGTTATTACTTACTCTGACCTATTGAATTAAAATAGCTGAAGATGGGCCCTGGAATTGGCATGCTTAGAAAACCCCTGTGATGATTTGTATTACAATTCAGTCTTCTGTAAAAGGTCTGTGCATACAAACCCTTGCCACACCCCCCTGCAGGGCCAGTGAATTTCTCAATTCTACTGTTAGGTTTGGCCCATTGGATTTCTTTGGCCAGTGGACTGTGAGCCACACCCTGCAAAGGTCTAAGGTGACTCTGCCTACCCGAGGTTGCGTTCTTAGACTCTTGCCTTCGGCCAGAACTGCCCATTGTGCTTTGGGGCTGTTCCTTCCAAGGCAGTCACAGATCAAAAAAGCCTATGGAGGACTTCCCTGGTGGCAAAGCGGTTAAGAATCCACCTGCCAATGCAGGGGACATGGGTTTGAGCCCTGGCCCAGGAAGATCTCACATGCTGCAGAGCAACTAAGCCTGTGCACCACAACTACTAAGCCTGCACTCTAGAGCCTGTGAGCCACAACTACTGAGCCCAAATGCTACAACTACTGAAGCCCGCGCACCTAGAGCCCATGCTCCGCATCAAGAGAAGCCACTGCAATGAGAAGCATGCGCACAGCAACGAAGAGGAGCCCCCGCTCAGCGCAACTAGGGAAAGCTCGCGTGCAGCAACGAAGACCCAAAACAGCCAAAAATAATCAATCAATCAATCAATAAAGCAAAAACAAACTAACAAACAAAACCCTATGGAACTGACCCATAATCAACACACAGCCTGAAGCAGAGGTCCTGCTGACTGTAGGCATCATGTAAAATGAAAGGAAAATAAATTTTAGTGATTATAAGCACTGAGATCTAAGGAGTAGGGGGGTTCTTTGTTATGCAGCAAAACTGATAAATACACTCCCTACTGATTCTTTTATGCATGAAATTATGAAAATATAAAACACTGAGGCTCCGCTCTGGGCTCTTAGGAGAGCTTCTTTTTCGCAGGGACAGATATCTGTGCAGAGACTCGAGGAGATACACGTATGTATTGAGATGGAGGCGTGGGAAATGATAGTATCAGAGAATTAGCTCTCCTGGCTGACGTTCTCAAATACCCAGAGCTAACATGAATGCATTCACTCAAATCTCTCCAGGCTCTTTTGTAAAGGGGGCAGCCCCTTCCTAGCTTTGACATACACCCCTCCTTCTGCACATACCACCTGGGTGATTTCTGTTCCCTTCTAGGCATCTTGAAATGGGCATTTTCATTTTCTGCTGACAGCAGAGGGCACTGGGTATGAGTGCCTTTCTAAGCTGTCATATGGATGCTATATTTTTTATTGTCATAATTAACACTATCATCATTATCATTGTCATCATCATCATCAGGCTTGGCCCACAAATACATCAAGATGTGTACATTGATTTGTTGAGTGTGAATTAGTCTGTGGGATCAGAGTCCTGAGCCCAAGGTCACTGGTCAATCACAACCAAAAGCCCTAGAGAAAAAGAGAACCTGGCAGTGTTTAGGATCTGAAAGGGAACGTCAGCAGAGCTTGCTGACCTGGTGTGAACCAAGTATCCTGAATAGGCACTTCACAAAAACCCACAGAACTTTGCCAGCTTAGAGTCTCCACACTGTCCCACTGACACTCACTGAATGACCACACCCAGTGCCTTTCGATGACTCTGCAGGGCACCATGCCACCACCATAGCTAAGATGATCTTTCATTCTTTATCAACATCACCAAAGTTATGTTCGGTTTTGTTTCTTAATATTTATTTATTTGGCTGTGCCGGGTCTTAGTTGCGGCATGTGGGATCTAGTTCCCGGACCAGGGATCGAACCTGGGGCCCCTGAACTCGGAGCGCAGAGTCTTAACCACTGGACCATCAAGGAAGTCCCCTCACTGCAGTTTTTTTTTTTTTTTTTTTTTTTTGTGGTACACGGGCCTCTCCCTGCTGTGGCCTCTCCCGTTGCGGAGCACAGGCTCCGGACGCGCAGGCTCAGCGGCCATGGCTCACGGGCCCAGCCGCTCCGCGGCATGTGGGATCTTCCCGGACCGGGGCACGAACCCGCGTCCCCTGCATCGGCAGACGGACTCTCAACCACTGCGCCACCAGGGAAGCCCCCCTCACTGCAGTTTTACAGTCTCTCTACAGTGTTGTGTTTTCAGGCTTTCTTATCTCCTGAGCCTTTTTTACGCAATCCCTGTTCTTCTCCTTCTTTCCGCTGCGCTGCCCAGGCGACCGGCCCCTCTTGCCCGCTTGATGCATGTCACAGACTGGCGCGCTCCACAGCCTTTGCTCCAAGTGATTCTTTGTTTTGTTTGACTTCTAGCCAACAGCCAGCGACTCCCTGGGTTTTACTCCGGGTTGCTCAAATAAATAAACTAAATGTTAATGTGTTGCTCATTGATGATAATTAAGCACAGAGATGGGGTAACCAGAAATAATGTTTTTCTAGGCGTCCACAGTAGCACAGTAGTGGTATTGGGTTTTGGTTTGGTTTGGTTTAGCGAGGGGGGTGGTGGTAAGGATGCCCCTTCTTTAACATTCATTATCTCATTTGATTCTCTCAACAGCCTGGCAAAGTAGACAGGACAGGAATTATTATCTGTATTTCACAGATGAGGAACCCAAATTCAGAAAAATTACATGACTTACTTGCCCAGAGTGACACAGCTCAAAAAAAGCTAACTGTGGGGCTTCCCTGGTGGCGCAGTGGTTGAGAGTCCGCCTGCCGATGCAGGGGACACGGGTTCGTGCCCCGGTCTGGGAGGATCCCACATGCCGCGGAGCGGCTGGGCCCATGAGCCATGGCCGCTGAATCTGCGCGTCCAGAGCCTGTGCTCCACAACAGGAGAGGCCACAACAGTGAGAGGCCCGCGTACCACACACACAAAAAAAAGCTAACTGTGGCTAAAACTCAGCCAACCTGATTCCCAGGTCAGCCAAACTGTTGTGAGTGGCTCCATTTCCCATCAGGTGGAGTAATAATAATACTTTACATGATGCGTTATATACACGCTGACATTTTCTGGATTATCTGGAATGCTTTCCATTGACCTGCAGTTGTGTGAGATGCTCTATAAGAAAAAATTTGTGGTCAAATACGTCTGGACTATGTTATATACTATGTCCCCCTCTGTATTTCACCATGTTGATTAGTACATGACAGCCCCTGAGAAGTCCTGCTGTACACGACTTAAACAAATGTATGACCCAGAATTCTCCGAACATATTTGACCATGAGGAGGTAAGAGTGGAAGCAGAGAGACTACATCCCAACAATACAGGCAAGAGGTTGGGGATATCTGAGCGAAGGGGAATGGTAGCATGGTGCTGAGACAAGTAGATTCTGGAATATTTCAGATGCAGAGCCAATCGGGTTCACTGGTGGTAAAGGGTAAGAAAATGAGTGGAGGCAAGGATGACCTGGAGATGTTAGGTCTGAGCAAATAGATGAATAGAATGGCCACTTCCTTAGAGAAGCTCTCCCTGGACTAATAACCCCGCCTTACCTTACAGCAGCAGACCCCTTGCCTTCAGAGATTGCATAGTTTAATTTTATCTTTGTGGCTGGGATTTTTACAATGGTTGAGCTTATAGTTTTTGGCTTACCACTGCACCCCAGTGTCTAGCACATTGTAGTCAATAAATATTTGCTGAATAAATGAATGAACAGAGGCTACCATGTAGCAGCTGCTTAACAAACTGTAGCTACCATATTATTAATCTACTTAGCATGTAGGTCTTATTAACATTACTAGTTGATTTAGTATGAAGTGGGGTGTTGGAGAAAGGTACGAGAGGAGTGACTGCTAATGGGAAGGAAAAGAGGGTCAGAAGACCCAGTTCTTATGGGAGCCCTGTCCCTATATTTCTGTACTTGGGTGAGTCCCCTCCCTTCTCTGAGTCAGTTCTTCCACCCCATCCAACAAAGGGTAGAACAATACGATTTCCATCAACTCTGAGCCTTCCTGCCCATGAGTCTAAGTAGAAGCATGACCTGTGTCCTCAGGAATGTGCCATGTAGCACCACCCAGTACAGACCATGTCTGACCAAATGATCCATCATCTAGTAGAGCCTAAGTCCTTTAGTACTGCAGTCACCAAGAGAACTTCCTGGAGGTTTTCCTTCTTCCTCCTTCCAAGAGCCTGAAGTAACAAATGAATATGGTGAGATTCAGTGGAGGAAAAGCCTTTTCCTGTTTTCATTCCTCTCAATCCAATGGACAAGCCTGCAGTAGGAACTTGCCTCTTTCCTGTCCCCAAAGAAGGACACTTGAGCAAAATCCATTGCTCCTCTAGACCTCGCTATGCTCTGAACCTTACTTCCTACATCAGATGTAGTACTTCTCTTCTCTTCTAGATAGGAGTACCAAAAACAAAACAAAACAGAACATTTCCCATCTGAACATTTTTTTGAACCATTCTCCCAAAAGGCTGGTGTTGGGTTCCCAGATCTGGGCAGCTTGCATGACCAGTGGCCTCACCGTAGTACATGCAATGGGTCTACACGATTTCACTTGCTCTATGAGAGCTCTTCCAGACAGGGCTACTGGGCAAATGAGGTTCATCTTCAGTTCGTTCAATGTTGTTTTTCACTTGGTTGCCCAGAGCAAACATCTACCCTGAGAGATTCTCCCCCTGGGGACAATCTACTCTGTCATTGCTTTCCTTGGTGCAGATGTTTTAAGAGTCCCCCAGTGCTAAGGCCTTGCTTGCCTCTTTCTTTCCCCAGAAGAGGTCACTACTTGATTAAGAAAACAGTAGCTTGATCCCAGCCCTCAGTCCCCCCACTGCTATTTAATGAACAGTTCTTCTCAGTGGTTAATAACCAAACACCAACAGCTGCCCAATCCTTCCTAATATTCTCATCATTGATTTTATTATCATTGTTATTGTGAAAAATATTCATATCGCCACATCAGTCTTGCTTTGCATAGATCCCAGCATGACGGTCATTTTATTTCCTCCTCAAACTGACCCTCGTGGCTGCTTAGCCTAGTTTACAGGTGAAAAGACTGAAGAACAAGGAGATGAACTGGCTTACGTAAAGATTATCAACCCACATCTCCATAACAAGTTCAGGTGTGGAAAGAAAAGGCATCAGAGTTTCATTGGCTGAGCCACGCTTCTAAAGGCAGGAGAGAAAGACTGGAACATGGCAACAATTCAAGGTGAGAAGTGTCACCCTATGAAGACAGAAGGGAGGTGATCTGAAAGCCGGTGGCTTAGCTGGAGAACAACCCAGCATCCTCTCTGTTTTCAGGATTCCCAGAAAGTAAACAGCAGAAGCCCAGCTACAAAGACAATGGCAGCAGAAGAACCCACCTGGCCATCATGGGGATGGGATCAAAGATCAGGCTGATGAACCGTGGATTCTTTGTCACTGAATGAAGTGCCTGAAATGCATGGTTACATCACTGTCAGTGATGGGTTTCCAGTAACATATAGAGGAAAAATGGGGTAGAGGGGACAGGTAGTGATTTACTAGAGCTGTACCAGAGACTCACAGGAACAAGAGGCTTAGAGAACAAGATCATAGCAGTCTGGATGATTAAAGAAGAGGAAGCTCAACAGTGACCTTAGAGGAAAAAGGAAGAATGCAGCTGAATACCATCAAAGTTGACCTAGTCGTATTTATTTCTAAGTGACCATTTAGCCTCAAAATCTCAGAAGCAACAGTCATACAGCCAAGATTCCAAATCTGAGAAGCAAGGTCCCAGAAGCATCCGATGGGCCAAGCCCTGGACATTTGCTCAGCTCTGGTGACCTAGGGATGAGGGTTGAGTCTGTCTTCTCTGACATCTGTGGCGGGTGAAGGGCGCTTCTCTCCAAGACTACAAAAAAGAGATTCCATACCGACAGAGGAGGAGGTTGGATGCTGGACAGCTCCCTAAATGGAAGTCTAAGAGAGCTCACCACATGTGAGGTTGATATGCACCCGTATAAATCCAATGGTTCTTCCAAAGTGCCCTAGAAACTGTGGCGCATTCTCGCATTCATGGTCAATATCGATAGTATCTGTAATTTAATGAGTACCTAGTATGGACTGAGCAAGGCAGTAAGTTATTATCTTACACATATGATCACATTTGATTTTCACAACAGCCCTGCAATGGTTTTTATTAATTCTATTTCACAGAAGAGGGACCTGAGACTCAGAGAGACAAGACAACTTTTCCAGGGTTACAGAGTTTACAGTTAGAATTACAACCCAGATCTAGACATCTATGCAGAACCGCAGCTCCTTATACTACCTGATCCCATGATCTCCTGGCTAGACCAGGTACCATGTGTTTCCATAGCAAGAGAACTTTGATGGAAGAGGAATGAAGAATCCATGGCAACCAAGTTGGAGAAGACACTGTTGATAAGAGTTTGAACAAAGTGAGCATCTGACATCATCCCCCAAAATGAGAGGGAAGTAATAAATTACTGGGAGAGTTCCATCAGTACATTATTTCCAATGTGTATGTTTTATTATTTGATTCAAACGATAAATAGGCAAGTGTGTGTTGAGCAAGACACTGTATTGTTAGATCCTACGGAGGATGAAAGAACGTGTAAGCCAACATGTTTCTCTGTTTTCATTCAAACGCCTTGAAATCTCATTCTCTTCCTATATGCTTAAAAAGGTAACTAGCAATTTGAATTATATTGGCTCAGATATGAAGTGACAAGGGTCCCAAGGAAGGAGACTAAGGGCAGTTTCACAAAATAATTAACATCTGAGCTCTCCACTGAACATTAGGTTTGAACAAGTGAAATAGAGATAGGACGGCATATACCTAGAAGAGATAATGGTCAATGCAAAGGCAGAGAGAGATTGTTCCAGCTAGAGCTGAGAGTTGATGATATTATGGAGTGAGAGAATTAAAAAGCAGGTTGAAATAGGTATTTGCAGAGATTTTGAATCTGAGGTAAAGGAGCTTGACATTTATAGTAAAAGCGAAGGGAATCTGAGGGAGGTATTTGAACTAGTCAGGGACATGTCCAGCACCAACTATAGTGCTCGGAACCTGTATGTGTTTACTAAGTGGGGGAATGAATGAATGCTGTGTATAGGATGTGCTGACAAGGAAAGAGAAAAAAACCAAGGACACCAATTAGGATCCTATCGCAATAGCAGCCTAGATGATATAGGTAGAAATAGAAAAGCTCTAGAAAGCTTGGAAGCAATGAAAAAGACATCATAAAAGGAAAAAAGAGTTATTCTAATTCCAGCATTATTTCCTGAGCAGAGTTTACACCAAGAACAGAGGGGGAAAAAATCTTCAAATAACTTCCAAATTCAAGAACCCATAATTCTACCAGCAGAGCTAAAGATGCCTGTGCATATCTCTGGAAGTCCAGAGACTGAGTCAGGAGAAGAAAAGGAAAAGCAGAATTTTTAAAAAAGAAAGTAAAAATATAAAAGCTAACATGCTAATTTTTTTTTTTTTTTTTTTCCGGTACGCGGGCCTCTCACTGTTGCAGCCTCTCCTGTTGTGGAGCACAGGCTCCGGACGCGCAGGCTCAGCGGCCATGGCTCACAGGCCCAGCCACTCCGTGGCATGTGGGATCTTCCCAGACTGGGGCACGAACCTGTGTCCCCTGCATCGGCAGGCAGACTCTCAACCACTGCACCACAGGGAAACCCACACATGCTAAATTTTAAAGCTAATGTTTCACCTTTTTGTTAACTGGGTAGTTGATATTCAACTTACCTGTGGTGAATAAACAAACACAGAAAGACAGGTCTTATTATGCCCATTTTGCTGATGGGAAAACTGAGGCTCAGAGACTTGACTCCAGGAAAACTGATTCTAAATCCTGGGTGTTTTCTTTTTTTCTATTTTCCCACATGGAAAAGGAAGAGAGGAGATGAAGAGAAAGAGAAATAGAGAGAAAGAGTCAATCCTAAGAAGTCTCATTGGTAGATGCCTCAGAAAATACATGGTGGGGCTGTACCACAGTGGGGACCCATGTGTGAACCTATGCTAAACTTTTCTCTTTGCCATTGGTATGGATAACCACTTACTTACCTAGGAGAGTTAGCAGTGAGTGATAATCATTTTCTCTCCTGAGAGTGAGTAACTTTGCTTTTTTAATGCAGAGACTTCATATATGTAGTTGGTATTGTTTTAACAAGTCTGTGTTGGGTCAATAAACATCCACCTTCTCCAGTTCTCCTCCCTGCATCATTCAGTCATCAAATTCCAGCAGATGCCAGGGAGCTGTCACCCAAGCCAATAAGCCCCAGAATGACGTAAAGCTACAGTCATTCTCATCAAACAAAATCTTACCACTGGGAACAAGTCCCATAGCTTCAGCAATTTGGTTTCTTGGGAAGAGGAAAAAAATGCTAAGTTTTCCTCCCTGGAAGGATCAGAAACCTGGGAGAAGTCATAGACGGTGTATTCTTTACACTCAGCATCCTTCTTCATGATACAGGACGGGCCAAGGGGATGAAGAGATTTTGTAAACGCTTTACGAGACCCAGTGAAGTACAAAGGCTCTGAGCCATAGTCGCCTTCACAAAGACCAGCTGCTGCCATCACCTCTCTAATAAAATAAAGTTTCAATAGAAATGTCGTCCAGATTCCTTTCTGTGTCTACCACGTCTTGGGAGGCTCCAACAAGTTAGTTATGCATCTTCATTATGATTCATTCAGACTCACCAAGTTCTGCTGACAAGCAGGAAATGATCCAGAGTTAGCCTCCACCATAACTAGTGACTTAGAAATTGTTGCCTGAAAAACGTGCTTGAGTTTAAAGCCACAAACAGCTGCTTACACTCCACTAAAAGCTCACAAATTTGACACCTCTTTACCCGTGGCTTTTCTCCAATTCTCTGCCAACACCACCTCCTAGCCTTGCTCCCTAAGAAAATGGCTTCTTTCTGAAACCAGAATCCAGCTCTGGGGTGTATCTAAACTCTTACAGACAGGAGCTGCCCAAGAGTATGGAACAGTGAACTGATACACAAAAGATGGGTTAAGATCATGCCGGGACATTGCTCTCCATAGCCCTCTTGGGTAGCTGAAGCCCCAGGGGAGTTGGTCCCTGGCAGATTCTTCTCTTTGCCCTCTGTCATTTCTTGTGTGTGCCTAAATTATCCTTTCTTATATGTGCCAAAAAGTTTTTTGTTTTTTTTTTAGATTGGGAAGGGTTGTAATAGATTATTTGAGGAAGCCTTTTTCAAGGACAACTAGGCAGTATTTTTCAAAAGCCTCAAAAAGCGCATGCCCCTTAAACCAGAAATGCCACTACTGGATTTATTCTATTTTAACAATTAGGCATGAAAATGTACAGGTATAAGGATGCTTATTACAGCGTCATTTATAATGAAGGACACTTAGAAACAACCCACATATCTACAAACAGGGGATCTGTTACGAACAATGAGGTATATTCATACTATGTAATATTCAGCAGTCATTCAAAATGGTATAAAAACTCTTTTCATTGATCTGGCAGGAAGCTTCTGATATATTTTTAAGTGGAGAAAAAACATGTTAAAATAATAGTTGGAGTCGTATTGCATTTTTTGTTCAAAAATATAACACACTGAAATAGTCATATATTCCTAAGTGCATATATTACGAATATAATAAAAACCTGTGGCATGGTGGCACTGGGGTAGCTTGGTGTATAATTATTGCTACAGTGATGGTATTGCCCTAAGATTTTGCATACCTGGATTTAGGTAACTCTAAAGCCCTGAGAGAAGAGAGAGGGTCTTTTCAGAAGTAGGTACCATCCTGCCTGCTATCCGTCTCCCGGGAAAAAAAGGGCTGTCTCTCAGAAATTAAGCATTAAAAAGAGAGATTTCCTTCTTTGGTCTTTTGTCCCTGGAACAGTCCTCAAAATTTTTTGCGACCCATAACACTTGAGAGTGAACTAGTCAAGGGAGGAGTATGTCCAGGTGTTCTCAGTGCTGAATTCTGGGTCATTTGACCATTTAGGAGGTAGGAAAATCTTTTCTATTTTCCATCTGTTCTGGGGAGTCAGTATAAGTGATAGTAATAACTACCATCCGCAGGGCCAGGTGCTTTGTATCTATTATCCAATCATCCGCACTGCTACGTGTGAGATGGGAGAGAGCATCCCTGTGTCGCAGGAAGAAATGGCTAACATTCCTGAGAGTTTATGTTAAGCCAGATACTCTCCTAAGACCTCTACTTAAATTCTCATGTAATCCTCATAACTACCTTTAGAAATAACAGTATCACCTCCACTTTACCACTGAGGAAACTGGTGAAGGGCTACAGAGAGACGAATAGATTTCCCAAGGTCACACAGCTTGTTTATGGTGGGGAATTGGGATTCAGATCCAGGCAGTATGGCCCTTGAAGCTCTAACTACTAAGCTCTCCTCCCAAAGGACAGAAACACGAGAAGGAGGTTTATCCCTATTCGGGTCAAAGTGTTGAATCAAGAAACAGAATAACGCTGGAGGCCAACCTGATGGTGGCAGAAGGATTAAAAGGGAAGCTACGCTCTCCAAATGGAAAGTCAAATCTCCCAGGGACATGGATGCTGGCCTGTCCTTCACCACCTTGCCACCCCCAAGACTCTCCAACCAGTGCTAACTTTGGGCAATCTGCCTTCCATTTCATTCTTTAGCAACATCAAGAGGAAGCCTAGATCTCCCTATGAGATGGGTTTATTTAGTCCACCTGATACACATTGCTGACCCAGAAATAAAGTGAGGTGCTAAGGTTACGAGGCTAAGGTGTTCCCAGCCTCCTGGTAAACATACCAAGAGACCAAATTATGGACTGAGGCAGACATGTGAACAAGGGTCTACAGAGCAGGGAGGAGGGCCACGGCAAACAAAGCCCACGGACACTTACCTCTCTGTCACAGGCCAGCAGGCATGAATCCCAGCATGTTTTCAGGCTTCTTGCCACTGCTGGAAGTGGGAAGTACTTGGTCTTACCACTGAAACAAGCTAAGATGTCTGAGGCAAGGATCCCTTAGGGGATCCCCTGAGACCCCAGATAGATATCCCATGGGGTCATCATCAGCTATTCCTCTTTCTCCTTGACGGTCAGAACAGTGACAATAGCCAAAATGGCTGAAAGGAATCAAATAAACCTGAACCACAGACCAAGGCTGCCTTAAGACCCAGTACAACAGAGTTCCCCCCCTCACTCTATGCATCACCGCTCCTAAAAGCTCTTTCAACAGGATCTATATGCCCAAACATACACACACACGACCCACTCCCATCCAGTGAAACACATCCGCTCATGCATGAGCACAGATTCTCCTGCAGCAAATATTATTTTAAAATATTTGAGGTCAGTGACCTGCAGGTCTATTGAATTTGAATTACTGAAGCAGTAATTTTCCTTTCAAGCCAAGATCAGATGCTGTGTCACTGAGTAAGAATCACATGTGGATGGTGTCAAATTGAGCCCAGCGTTCAACTGATCCGTAATCGTGTTCGCTAAGAGCATTTAGCCTTCCGGCTCCAGCCTCTCTGATGTCTGTCTCAGAATTGTGTCAGGAGCTAATGGCAGAAAAAGAGCCAGTGTCACTCAGCTTAACTGGGCAATCATTAGGACTTCCTCCAATAAAGGAAGTAAGCAAGGGAGCTACAGCTGACCTCCCTGGGGCTGTCCAGGGGTCTTGTGCCCTTACACAGGATAAATTACCTTACACAGGATAAATACATCTGAAGTTGCCCAACTTCCCAGCCTGATCTAATTAGTAAACACCTTCAAAGGGATCAAGTGCCACACACAGCAGAGGTGGGCAAATAAATATTTAAAGGGCACATCTGTGTAGGTGGAACAGGGAGAGGAAAACAGATTAGAAACAGATACGAGTTAACTTTGGGAGCTAGCTGTGTTGTGTAATTGTCCTTGACCTTTGCCCCCACACTGGTCAAACTTGCCCCTTCTCCAGGGTTTCAATGGGACCTGACTCCCCAGATACTCAGCCACCCAGTCTCCAGAAAGAACTATCCCAAGACACGAACTCAACCTGATCTAACCCTGGTCACTCAACGCCACCATTGTTTTGGAAGTGAGAATTGAATAAAATCTATTTCAGGGTCCGGAATGGAACAGTGCTATTCAGCAAACTCTTATTAACATGCAAGTGACAGCTAAAATCGTTGTTGTTAAGCCAGCAGTGATTTAAGCTAAAGGACTAACACTCCAAGGATGGCATTTCGGGTAACACCAGTAGTTACCAACTGCACCTCTGAAAAAGATCAGCCCCGCTACACAATTCCTGACTCTTCATGCTTTTTCAGTGGCTTGTGGCCAATTATCACAGAGCTCCCTACCACACCGTGCTAGAACAGCAACTAATGAGACCTCCTGGGTTACACAAAAGCTTTCAAAGAATCAAAGTACATGGCTCACAAATGAACTATAATCAGCTCCACCTCCCCTGCCAACATTCTGGAACAGCAGAAACATTTTCATAACTGGATTTAAGCCTAAGAGCCATCCTTGGACTTGAAGTTCAGTTCTCACGAGTGGATCATCTGGGTAGACCAACAGAAGCTTCTTAATACATTTTATTTGCCTTGTCAGAGGGGGAGGGTGGAGAATACCATTCACGGAGCACCTGCTGCACGCCAGGCACGATGCTGGGTGCTGTCTCTTCTTTCTCTCGCTTAATCCTCATGAAACACCTGCAAACTAGGTGTTATTATCCTCATCTCACAGAGGAAGCTGAGGCTTCAGTACCTCAATGGGCTACATACACTCCAGTCTTTTGTTTTGTCTTTTTGTTGGCTTGGTTCTGGTTTTTCTGTGGTACCGTGTGTACATTGATCATTCATTCAGCAAAATTATAAAATCCTTGAAGGCAAGAACATCATCGGTCCTCTTCCCACTAGATTTGCAACACACAGCTCCATGTTGAACCCATATTCTTTCATACATTCATCCATTCAACATATATTTATCAGACACTAGGAATAGAGCAGTAAGAATTAAAAAAGTGCCTATTATTACAAAGGTTATATTTTAGCAGACAGAGACAATCAATCAAGCAATAAGCAACTAAGGAAGGAAGGAAGGAAAGAAGGGAGGGAGGGAGGGAGGGAAAGAAAGGAAGAAATAAAAAAGGGAGGAAGTTATTTATCCAAAAGTGGTAAATGTCATGTAGGGAACTGGGATTAAAAGATGTAATGGAGAGAGGCAGGGGGTACCATGGATTGGACACTCAGGACAGGATTCTTGAAGGAGGTGACCTTTAAGCCGAGATCTGAATGACAAGAAGGAGGAAGTCATAGAAGACCAAAGGGTAGAGATTGCAGCCAGAGACCTCAAAAGCCCTGAGGTGGACGGGAGATATAAGGACACAAACAACTGGGGGGGTGGGGGGAAAGGCCAGTATGGCTTGAGCAGGTGAAGGTGTGAGGGGGAGAGTTACACAAGATGATGTTAAAGAGACGGGTAGGAGCCAGATGACACAGGGCTTTGTAAGTCAGGGTAAGCCTCATTCATCAAATATTTGTTGAATGAATAAATACACAGGTCTTGGAGCACTATAGGAATGTACAATAAATACCAACTGCCTTTCAGGAATTTACGGTTTGTCAGAAAGAGAAAGAAATCTACATCCATTCATCTAAGAAGTATTTACAAATGCCCTAGAGTGTGCCAGGCACTGTGGCAGACAGAGGGGGTACCTGAATGGATAAGCCGTGTTCCTTGCTTTCAACCAGCACATGGCTTCAAGGAAAGATACAAGACCACAGTACAGAGCAGCAAGTTCTTTAATTTGAGGAAACGCTACATGAGCACATGGAAATCAACCATCTAACCCCGGGAAAAGTCAAGGAAAAAGCTAAGACAGCGTATGAATTACAGCCAAGATGAAGAGTTGAGAGGATGAGTTGGTCGCTGTAGGCTGGAAAGGTCAGGAAACTTCCCAGAGAGAAAACTGGACTTGAGCTGGATCTTTGGGAATGAGTAGAACTTGGATGTAAGCAGGAGGGGCTCCCGGTTGAAGAACAAATGGGCACAGGTTAGAATCAAAGGTCAACACCTTGGTGGGGCATTCGAAGCACCCCACAGCATCTGTTGCTCCTAACCTACACGTTCTCTGCATGTACACACACACAGACACACACACACACACACACACACACACACACACACACACACACACACACACACACACACTTACCCCTCCGGCTCATCTTCCCTCCCTGCTGAAACACAGATGAAATGATCTGCTAATCATTCCCCAAATTGCTTAGCCTCTTAGTCACTCTGAAATGAAAGTCTGATCCCCATTCCAACTAAGAAGACCATGTACAGATTCCTGATGGTTGAATATCCCGTGGGTAGGAGACTCCTAATATAACCACGTGTTTCACTTTGGGAAAGTTCTTTTTCTCGGCAAAGGGATCCGTCCTTAAATGCAATGGAAGTCTGCTTCCTTGATGCGGCCATTCCTTGATTCTTTTTTTTTTTAATTAATTAATTAATTTTTGGCTGTGTTGGGTCTTCATTGCTGTGCATGGGCTTTCTCTCATTGCAGTGATCCGGGGCTACTCTTCGTTGCGGTGCACTGGCTTCTCATTGCAGTGTCTTCTCCTGTTGTGGAGCACGGGCTATAGGAGCACGGGCTTCAGTATTTGTGGCGCACGGGCTTCGGTAGTTGTGGCTCGTGGGCTCAGTAGTTGTGGCTCACAGGCTTAGTTGCTCCGCGGCATGTGGAATCATCTCAGACCAGGGATCGAACTCGTGTGCCCTGCATTGGCAGGTGGATTCTTAATCACTGTGCCACCAGGGAAGTCTTGCATTCCTTGATTCTAATTTTAATCTCAGAAGTATTTTTGGTCACCTAAAAATGCTGGGTAAAAATCAATATTGAAACCATAGGAGCATACAGGAGTAAGCATCAATCTTTCACTTATGAATATATGGGTTGCCCAGTAGGGCTGTGTTGCATGCTGCAGGGTGGTGAGGGTGTCTCTCTTCTACATGTTCTTCATCCTCTTCTGGGACCAGTGGGCCAACCGGGATTTTGTTATGGTGGTGATAACAGAAGTACAGAAGAGTGAGTCCTCTAGAAGCACTCTAACTTCTGCCTATGTTTCATTGGCCAAAACAAGATACGCATCCAAACCCAAGTACAAAGATAGTGCTCAAGAGAACCTACACTCTGCCCACCATAAGGTGATGGCAAGAATAGATGCAATGGGATAAAAATTGCAATCACAGAAATTATAAGGAATCCATCCCACTTCGCCCACTAATGTCAATTCTCAGAAGGTATAGCATATGTTCCTACAAATATCCTCACCTTCCACTTGGTACGTCCTCAGAAACCTTCTCCTGATCCCGACCTGCAGACGTTCTAGTGTGTTAGCATCTCTAGCTAATGTTGATGGTGATCGGATGTGGTCGTGGTACTGTCTTCCAGCGTGGATTTGCCAGTGCAGGAGAGTGGGTGCATCTGTAAGGATTTGACGTCTAACAAAACACTCCCAAAGCTTGCTCATTCTTGTGGAGGTCAGCGAGGCAATTCTTCCGGTCTGGGCTGGGTGTGGTTGAACTCCTCTGGGCTCACTCATATATCTGCAATCAGCTGGCAGATTGGCTAGAGGTTGGTTGGTCCAGGATGACTTTGGCTACGACACCTGGGGTCTCTTTTACATTGTCTGCCTTCCTCCTGAAGGATAACCAGGACTTATTCACATGCCCATATCAGAGTTCCAAGAGTTCCAGAACGCAGGCAGCATGCTTGAGGGATCGGTTCCAGAGGGCACGTCACTTTTGCCACATGCTATTGGCCAAAGCAAATCACAGGGCCCACACAAAACCAAGAAGTAAGGAAACAGACTTTACCTAATATGGGAAAAGTTGCAAAGTACTTTGGCCATGTTTGCAATTTCCCCTTACAGGGGTCCTCTATACCTTATGTCCATGAATGCATTAAACGTAGCCAAGCTTACCTTAGGTTCTGGTCTACACGGCACTATTGACTTACAGAGTTAGAAGTCAGTCAGCAAGTTCAGACTTTGAGTCATGAACTGTTGTCAGGTAAATTCGTATTACATTTGTATTGATGCTGTTGATCTGAACCAAAGTATAATCCTTTGCATTCAATTTCATCTCCTTTGCTTCAGCCAGCTTTGATCCTTCCATAGCCATTCTTGTAACAATCCTCTGTATAACTTTTTAAAGAACTTGCCAAATTCTGAACAATATCGTCATGTATTCCCTTACCATATCTGGTGTAAGCAACAGCTGTTATCTTAACAATTGGTTCTAACAACAAGTTAAAGACAGGGGTGATCACGTTTTCTAATCTTGCTGTATATTCAATGGCAACCATCATACTGGCTGGGCGCACAGCTGGTCCTTGGTTACCACATGAAGTCACACAAGGATGAATCAACATTCAATATAACACAATTCCAATGGTTAATCAGTGGCTCTTCAATTATTTTTTCAGTAGAGTCCTTTTTTTAAAAGATGAACTATTAGATGAAAATCCAACTTGAAAAACAGATAAACGTGGGACTACTTTAGCTAGAAGAGGGCACATTCCTGAAGCTCTTCCTACTCAACTTCTCCCACCTCCATCACCATCTCCCTTAAGGGATCTGAGGCCTCCTTGGAACAAAATTTGAAAACCACTGGATGAAACCAGTGTTTTTGAAATTTGGCAAACATGACCCTCAATAAGTAACGTATTTTACATAGTGACCCAGAACACACGCACACATAGATCACTAAATCAACTGTTTCTCAAGACAACTTCACCATCAGTTCAATATATTCTCTGTTTTCTATTCCTTTCATTTCACTTTTGGAATATTGATCATGAGCTACTGTCTTGATTTTACAACCCACTAAATAGATCATGTCCCACAGTTAGAAGCCATTGGACTTAGTGACTTCTTAAAGAGATCTTTCAATGTTGAAACTCTATGGGTCTATTGTTCTAAAGCTTTCATACCCTCAATGTCCACTGTTTATTCTCAGGGATGAGAGAGGCTGGTGATGGGCACCACCAGAAAGAGCGGAAGTTAAGTTCTAGAGAAGCGATAATAATGCTCCCAAGAGTAAAGGAGACCACGTGCCCTCATGGACACTAATAAAATCAGTAGATGAGCTTGTGAGAAGAGTTTACTCTGGAGTCTGACTTACCGGAGTTAAATTCCCAGTTATGCCAGCCTGGGTTATTTGGGCTTACTTAATCTATCTGCATCTCAATAATTACCTCCTCTGATATTTAGGTCTAATAATTAGTATTTACCCTTCAGGGTGGTTAATAGCTTAAATAAGATAGTGCATATAATGCATGTAACACAGCCAGGTACACAGTGAGTGGTCAGAGTTCCTTAGTATTAATAAGGGAGTAGATGGCTTTTTTTTTTCAAAGGAGTGGGTTCGATAACCAAGACAAAATGTGGATTGATCTCTCTCCCTCCCCCATGTTAATAGTCAGAGGGATCTCTGTTCAAATTTTTGCTCTGCCACGTGAGAGCTGTGGTCTTAACAGTGGTCTTGGTTGACGCACACTTTCTGAGCTTCAAGACCCTCAGCTGTGAAATGGGAATAACAGAACCTATCTGACAGAGTTGCTCTGAGGATAGTTGAAATAATGAATGTAAAACAACTGGCACAGTGTAAGAGCTCAATAAAAAGGAAAGAGACACAGAGAGAGAGAGAGACAGAGACAGAGAAACAGAGACAGAGAGAGACACAGAAGGAGAGAGAGAGAGAAACACCCTGACAATATTTGGCCAAAAAAAGGTACTTTGAAAAGCAACTGTTCATATTTTGAAAATGATTGAAGAACATTCCAAGTTGTGTAAGGAACATCCAACCACAACCAAATCATATTGGTTTTCTTAGCTATGATTTAGTGCTCTAAAATGCAGAGCCCTACCAGAAAGTTCCAGCAACATGCAGTCATAAAATTCGTCACTCTTTGGGGTGTGTGTGAATGTGTGTGGTGTTTGTGTGTGAGAGAGAGAGACATCTCTTTGGCTCAGCAAACACAGCTGTCTCCTGTGTGCCACAAAATCTGTTGGGGTTACATGATAATTTAGGCAAGTCCCTTCCATCAGGAAACCTATATCTCAACCTCAATCAATGTCTCAACCTCAATCCTTTTTTTACTGAGCACTTTCTATGTAGCAGGCACTGGGCCAGGTACTTTACAGACATCCTTTTACCTAATCCTCAGAGCAACCTGGTCACATAGGATTTGTTATTCTCATGTCACATTCAAGAATCCCAAGGCCACATAACTATGAAGAGGCAGAGAAGCGTGAGTTTC